>NC_135227.1:16242516-16272664 GCF_052324685.1 Brachyhypopomus gauderio
CTACTCATGTAATTATGTCTGTTCATGCTGTCTAGTGTGCCTACCTGTTGTCATGGAGATACTCAGTGTACAAAAAGGTAACATGGACATTCAGCACATTCTCCCCTACAGAACTAAGAGGGAGGTGGTTCGGTCCAGATGCAATCAGGAGGCTATCAATTTACTCCAGTCTAGAACTGAGTGAGAAGATTGTACTCTCCAGTATACAGCCCGTCTACTACAGAAGAAACCCATTTCCAAGCTGAGGTCTCCCAAGGAGTTGCCATGATTCACAAACTTGAGGGTAAGAGATGTGGCACCAATTTGCTGTGCAGTCCTGTAGAGTCCCCCGAGTCATGGTGTATTCTGAAACACAAGGTGGCCTGTAATTGTAAACCTGGAATAGTTTTTAACTGTATCAGTATCCGGGAGGTGATCTGAATCAATACTTTTTGGGCCTGATTTAGGATCTCCTAGACAACACAAGGTAAGGCAAGTTTATTTATACACCTTTACATATTTATGTACATTTCATACTCAATAATAATAGAAAAAGTTAATTATAGCCTGATATCTATCACCTTCCCTGAGGTCATCTTCACCAAGTAATAAAGTATTGTATTGAAGCTCAAATATTAAAAAACAAAGATGTTTGGTGGTGAGCACGTTTGCCTCTTAGCCCTGGGGTCTTGGTTTCAAGTCCCTATTTGAGTGGAGTTTCCATGTTCTCCCTGTGGCTGTGTGTGTCTCCTTTGGGGTCTCTGGTTTCCTCCCACAGTCCAAAAACATGGAGGTTAGGTAAATTGGCAGTCCCTGACAAGATCACCCTGAGTGTGTGACTGTGTATCTCTTAATCTTCAATAAAAACAGTTGTCTGAGTGTCTGTGCATGAATGTGTGTGTGCTTGTATGCCCAGTGGTGGATGGTGCCTCTCTCCCCTTCCTGCACCCCATTCAGTCCCCCAGGGGGCTGTGGATTCCAGTAGAGAGTAAACTGTGTGCAATTCGCTGCCGCTTCTCGCCGGTGTGTGATTGGTCATGTAAGACTTGTACCTGTGTTAAAATTGTAAAATTATCTTGGGTATCTTGAAAGGCGCTATTTATATAGAACATTCATTCATTCATAAAACAAATTAATCAAGCCGTTTAAAGAAATATGTTTAAGATAAATTAAATAAAATTAAGGTGAAATAAATTAAGAATATAAGAGAATAGAATAAAAGTTGAGGTAAAGTGTTCTAGGAACTGAAATAACAGTATTTGAGCCAAACGCCTTTTAAACTTCGATTTAAACAAGGCTGTGTTCGAGCTCTCCTAATATCCTTACAGTTGGGTCCATATTGAAACAGCCTAGTAGCTAAATGTTGCGTCTTAATTTTGACCTTAGACAGGACTAACTGATTAGTTCCTAATGACCCAAGAGTTTGCCCAACTCTGGAGCAAATCAGAGGCTGATATGCCGGTCCCACACCATTTAGCGATTTTAATGATTCTTTAGTAGTGTAGTCGTAGCCAGTAGAAGAACTTAAGAATGTGGGTGATATGATCTCATCTTTTGCTCCTAGTTAGAACTCTATCAGCTGCATTTTGAATCAACTGATTGTCTTTTTTTTGCTTGATTGCCTTTTTTGTGAGTCCTGCTAGCCCTGCTAGAGACAGTACTCAACCTTAATGAAAGCAGATAAAAATATAATTAAAGTTGCACTATGTACGTTTGTAGAATTCACAAGCTCTCTGGTTGAAATAAGTAATTGCATTAGATGTGTGGAAAAAAATGTTGCAATATGGATTGTGCTGCATTTCCCTGGGTATATTTATGCTATCAAACCACCACCATAACTTACTTGTTCAGCAATAAAAAAGTCAACTTGACATCACTCCTGCATGTCTTCATGTCATGGTGCTGTCACCAACCCTGAAAATCCAAGCCAGACTACCCAATCATGCTAGAGACAAAGGCATGAAGGAGTTTTTCTATGAGTTTTTCTTCTTGATGTTCTTAAGATGATAAAATGCTGGTTTAGTAACTGATTATATATTTTATATGATTATCAGAGTTTATTCATTTGCTTAGATTATGAGCTGGCACTTTTGGGTTTATAGTATGTGTAGTAATATGACAAGTGGGCAGCTAGTCTATGTTTTTCATTGCTATTACCAAATATAATAATCTGTTTTATCTTTATTCAGTAGCATAAAGTGTCCCATCTAGTTATCGATGTGCTCGAGGCACTGGCATGAAGAGTAATAGGGACCAATGTTGTCTGGGGAAAAGGCCAAGTAAGGTATGATAGCCCAGAGTCTTGTATGATTTGGCCAAGTGGAAACATTTAGTTAAACAAGAGTGGACCATGAATCAAACCTTGAGGGACTCCACTGTCATTTTATCAGAAATCTTATTTTCTATTTCAACAAAATAATGAACCGAACCATTTTAGGACTGTTCCTAAGAGTCCAACCCACTTCTCAAGTCTACGTATAGGAATGTTATGGTCTACAGCACAAAGGCTGCACTGATATCAAGCAATAGAATTATCAGCTTCCCTGAATCTGTGTTCAAATGAATGTCATTAATTACCTTGATTACAGGAGTCTCAGCAATGTGACTAGGTCAAAATCCTGATATAAATTTGTCTTGAAAGCCAATTGCAGGACAGTGATTCTCCCAATAAACAATATATCTGACTGAAAGATTTAATTAGATCTGTAATTTCTTAACACAGTTACTTCAAGAGGCTTCACTAGTGCATTTGGAAAAACACCCAATAAGAGTGAAGTGTTTACTGTCTGAAGTATGTTGTATGTTGAAATGCATTATTTAAGAAGTTTTCTCTTCATGGGTGTTATTGAGATTTTGAGAGTATGCAGTAGCATTTGCTAATGACATCAAAAGAATGTTACATAAAATCAGAAATCCAGAAATCCAGTCCCTGATCGGGTTCCTTTGGCAGAACATTAATTGTAAAGCCCTTGTCAGTAACTATCAGTGGAATGTTCTTCCCTTTGAAACTACATGCAATCCCTGCTGTGTGAACTTTGCACTACAGAAACATGTCTTAGACAACAGTAAGGGAGGAGATAGCGTGTGTCCAGCAGTGGAACAACATAGCTCTGGTCCACAAACTCTGAGCCCTTCTCGTACCCACTATGCCAGTGAACTACCAGTGCTGTTGCACTGCTGGTGGACAACACTGGTGTAAGCCATGTTCCCACTGAGGGGTGATCCGTAAATACAGAGCTCTGGCGTTCACAGAGCCAAACAGGCACCACAGAATCTGCTCTATGTTTGCAATGGCATTGTCAAGATGACACTCTGACTTATAAATGCTGAGACGTAGAATCTCAGCCAGCCGCTATGCTGAACATCTATCACATCTTAGCCGGCCAATATAGTCCATCAGGATATTTTATTCCCTTCACAAGAGCTATGATTCTGGTCCAGACGCTCTGGGAGAAGCAAAGAGATTAGGATGATTCCTCTCTGCCCACCAGCCGTCTTTAAATATAAGACACTTAGGAAGATGTATTGAAACACTTAGAGAAGCTTCCACCAGCAAGGTGTTATGTTCCCTCTATCCTGAACATTTCCATGTGACCCAGAGCATGAATTTTGAGATGATCATAGATCAGTAGGCTACCTCTGCACTGAGGATGCACGAGAGCAAACTCAAGGTGACCTTCTGAGCAGCTTGCTCCAGGGTGGCACCCAAAAAGCTCTTGAGAAGCACCAACTGGAGGCCAGGAAGCCTAGACACTTCAGAAAGACATTGGATAGCCAACAGATACATATGTGGACACAAATGTTACATCTGATTCTTGTTTTTATAAGACTAGGGATAAGAAAAGCGGAGGTATGATAGATATGCTCCTGCTGCTTCCTGCTGCTTCCTGCCGACGCTGCTGCGGAGCGAACTTTGAAATTGTTTTTCTAAAGTGTACTAATCTGTTTACGTGCTAATCTTTATTTTTTGCCTTCCTAGATAATTTTTTACAGATAGTACTTCCACCGTCAAGACGGGCAGCTGAATATTCCGGCCGCTGATCAACTTTCTGCTTCTAAAAATCAGCTAGCGTAAGTTTGTATAAATCGGCTAGACACGGTAAGTGTTTTGATTTATTCATGGCTGGTGTTGGTTTGTTTCCTTGTTCGGAGTGTGGCATGTTTAGTCTAGACCCTTTCGCCACTGATAGTAATAGTGATAGTATTTGTGAGAGGTGCCAGTTAGTTACTTCTCTTGTGGCGAAAGTGGAAAGTTTAGAGCGCCGCGTCCACTCATTATTGAGGGATAGAGAGACAGGGTCTGTAGTAGGTGTGGACGCGCCAGGGAGAACTAGCGCCTCCGCGACTCCGGCGATAGAGCCCTCACAGCGGGGCGAATGGGTGACGTCTCGGCGGCGTAGTCGGAGAGCGAGGGCTGCAGCTACCGCTAACGCCAGCGCTAGCCCACCAGAGCACCACTCCCCGGTTCACGTGTCCAACAGGTTTGCCCCGCTCAGTGCTACACCCTCTGAGGAGACTCTGGTCATAGGAGACTCTATAGTCCAAAGACTATAAGACCAAAGACTGTAGGGCAGTCATGGCCTAGCGGTTAGGGAACTGGTCTTGTGACCGGAGGGTCGCAGGTTCGATCCCCAGGCCATGACTGAGGTGCCCCTGAGCAAGGCCCTTAACCCTCAATTGCTCACTTGTATAAAAAATGAGATAAAAATGTAAGTCGCTCTGGATAAGGGCGTCTGCCAAATGCCGTAAATGTAAATGTAAATGTAGTCCGACACGTGAAAGTCGCTATTCCTGTAGGGGCACCAGCGGTTACAGTCAGCTGTTTACCGGGAGCCAGAGCGCCGGACATTAGTGGCAACCTTAGACTGTTAGCCCATAAACGATTCTCTAGGATAGTTATACATGTAGGGGCCAACGATATACGTCTGCGGCAGTCAGAGGTTACTAAGGCTAATGTTAAAGAGGTGGTTAAATTAGCCCAGACGATGTCCGATGCCGTAATCTGCTCTGGCCCCATCCCAATGCGGCGCGGTGATGAGCAGTACAGCAGGCTCACGTCGCTAAACCGCTGGATGTCCAAGTGGTGCTCCGAAAATCAAGTGGGCTTTATTGATAATTGGAAAGATTTCGAGGGCAAGCCTGGTCTTTTAGGCAGGGACGGTGTCCACCCCACCTGGGATGGCGCTGCCCTGTTATCTTGCAGCATAGCCCGTAGTCTTTTAGTTAGTGGGCAGTGTAGTACTAGGAGCTGCTGACTAACCAGAGTCGCGACCAGGCCGCAGACTAACGGGCTAAACCGTCTGTCTGCGAGCTGCTTAGAGGCGTCACCAAGATCCCATAGGATTGAGACTGTGTCTGTGCCCCGGGTTAAATTAAATCATAAGAAAATAGTCCGTCCTAAGTTTTTAACTAATATTCAAACTTCACATCCAATTATTACCTATATGACCGATCTGAAAATTGGATTAATTAATATTCGATCACTCAACTCTAAAGCAGTTTTTATGAATGAACTTATAACTGACCAGAAAATTGATATTTTATGTCTAACTGAAACGTGGATTCAATCTGGTGACTATTTATCTCTAAACGAAGCCACTCCTGTGGGATATAGTTATATACATAAACCTAGATTGTCAGGCAGAGGAGGAGGAATATGTATAATATATCGTGATTGTTTAGAAATTCATCAGAAATACTTGGATATCTTTAATTCATTTGAGATGCTGTCTATTAATGTAACTAGTCCATCTGAAAATAAAAGTTCATTTTCCCTAACAAATGTATATAGACCACCAGGGCCTTACTCAGATTTCTTAAAAGATTTCACAGATTTTACAGCAAATTTAGCAGTTAGTAGTGACAAAATAATAATGGTAGGAGACTTTAACATACATTTTGATAATGCGGAGGATCCACTGACAAGGGCTTTTACTTCTATATTGAACTCTGTTGGCATTACACAAAACGTTGTAGGACCCACACACTATCAAAATCATACCCTAGATTTAATCTTAACGTTGGGTATTGACGTAGATAATATAAATATACTCCCGCAAACCGTAGCTATCTCTGATCACTATTTAGTCAAATTTGAGATTCATCTTAACATAAATACCCGCCCGTCTCCTCGGCAGTGTATGAAGCGCTCGATAAATTCATTAACATCAACACAGTTTATTGAAGCCCTCCCTGATTTAACTGCTCTAGCCCACTCGCCATCCTATCCAGGAGAGTTAGACAGTCTAACCAACTGCATAGAGAATACCTGCAGATCAGCTCTAGATATAGTAGCTCCACTCAAATATAAAAAGACTAGATCTAAAAAACTCGCTCCGTGGTACACTGACCAAACTAGAAACTTAAAACAAATAGCACGTAAATTAGAGCGTAAATGGCGATCTACTAAGTTGGAAGTATTCTACTGTGCCTGGAAGGATAGCATCATTGACTACAAACGGGCACTCGCTAAAGCACGCTCAGCATACCTAGCCTCACTGATAGAGAAAAATAAAAACAATCCTAGATTTCTTTTTAATGCTATTTCCAAACTTACAAAAAATCAAGCAGGCGCAGAACCTCAGATTCCAGTAAACCTCACTAGTAATGTATTTATAGATTTCTTTGATAATAAAATAGAGAATATTAGACAAAATATAAAACCTTTTATTAGTAATACAACTGGTATGTCATCTGGTTTGGTTGACATCGATTTAAATCGCATACTGGGAGAAAAACTTGATGCTTTTCATCCACTCCCACAATCAGAATTAGAGAAAATAATTTCTTCCTTAAATTGTGCTACCTGCACACTAGACTCGGTTCCATCAAAGTTATTAAAAGAGGTATTACCAGCGGTAACTGAACCTCTTCTAACTATAGTTAACTCATCCATTACAATAGGTCACATGCCCAAATCATGTAAATTAGCAGTTATTAAACCTCTGATTAAGAAACCAAATCTTGATCCTACTGTACTATCTAATTATAGACCCATTTCAAACACATCATTTATATCTAAGATCATAGAAAAAGCTGTTGCCCAGCAATTATGCCTATATCTGCATAGGCATCACATATTTGAAAAGTTCCAATCTGGTTTTAGGCCCCATCACAGTACTGAAACAGCATTAGTTAAAGTAACAAATGACCTCCTCCTTGCTTCAGATCAAGGTTATGTATCGCTGTTAGTGCTTCTTGATCTTAGTGCAGCTTTCGACACAATTGATCATAGGATCTTGCTAGAAAGGTTAGAACGCTGGGTTGGAGTCTCTGGCACAGCCCTTTCATGGTTTCATTCTTACTTAACAAATCGCTATCAGTTTGTAGAGCTCAATAATATTCCATCCAAACGTACAAAAGTTAAATATGGGATCCCGCAAGGCTCCATTCTAGGACCACTATTATTTACATTATATATGCTACCATTGGGCACAGTTATAAACAAACATGGTGTCAATTTTCACTGCTATGCAGATGACACTCAACTTTACATATCAGCCAAACCTGATGACAAACTCGGTTTAAGAAAAATTGAGGCCTGTGTAAAAGATATTAAATGCTGGATGTCTCTAAACTTCCTCCAACTTAATGAGGACAAAACAGAAGTTCTTCTTCTGGGCCCTAAGGCCTCAAAACAGAAAATTCCAGATCTAATGCTTAATCTCGCAGGCTACCCCATTACACCTGGCACAGTAGCCAAAAACCTAGGCGTCATACTCGACTCTGACCTATCATTTGATAAATACATAGATAATACTACTAGGATAGCTTTTCTACATCTCCGTAACATTGCTAAATTAAGAAATGCATTATCACAGGATGATGCGGAAAAATTGGTGCACGCCTTTGTTAGCTCTAGATTAGACTACTGCAATGCACTACTGTCAGGATGTTCAAATAGGAATCTAAATAAACTTCAAATAGTTCAAAATGCCGCAGCCAGGGTTCTGACCAGAACTAGAAAATTTCAGCATATCAGTCCAGTCCTATCAGCTCTGCATTGGCTCCCAGTTAAATTCCGTATTGACTTTAAAATTCTTTTATTAACTTATAAAGCATGGCACGGGCTTGCTCCTGAGTACCTTCAGGAACTTATTTCCTATTACGAACCCCCACGCCCACTAAGATCACAGGGTGCTGGTCTTTTATTAGTTCCAAAAATTAATAAGGTAACAGCAGGGGGAAGAGCCTTTTCTTGTAAGGCCCCCCAGCTTTGGAATAATCTTCCTAAATGCGTCCGGGACTCCGACACAGTCACAATCTTTAAGTCTAGGTTGAAAACCCACTTATTTAGTTTAGCGTTTGATAATTAATATCCCCCTTAGATAAAAGTACAGATCCAGGGGTTCATAGACAAAGGGTTTTATGGTAGACTGGGGCGCTGGTGCTGTCGTCCTGTCACTGCTCGTGGTCACTCAAGTTTGTTGACAGTGCAGTGGACGGATGCCATTGTCTCAGAATACCCCCAAGCCTATGTTACCTTCTGGTTCTGCCTTTTTAGCTAGGCTGTAATAATTTAACTAAATGCCAGAGTTGCTGCCACACTCCGGAAATGTTTATAATTTTACCTGTCCTGTATATGTCCTCATACAGAGCTAATTTTCCCTGTTTCATTTCTCCACATGGCTGCCCGCCTGTTTGAGGAATAATGAGATGAGGAGACCAGCGATCCATCCTGAGCCAGCCACCTCCTGCCTAACCGGATGCATACATCATGATGGACATTATTACATATTTTTCATTTTCTTTCTCTTCTTTCTGTCTAAATTGTTGTTGTTGTTGTCATGGTGACCGGTGTCGGCCAGAGGAGGATGGGTTCCCCCCCTGAGTCTTGGTTCCTCTCAAGGTTTCTTCCTCATGCAAAAAACTAGGGAGTTTTTCCTTGCCACTGTCGCCCTTGGCTTGCTCACTGGGGGCTAGGACTCGGCACTTGTAAAGCTGCTTTGTGACAACAACTGTTGTAAAAAGCGCTATATAAATAAAATTTGATTGATTGATTGATTGATTGATATGATAGATCCACTTGTGGCATTATGTGCCTTATGAAGACATCTATGGAGATGAAAATATATGTTAGTTATCCGAACCCTTTTCCAGTAATCAGAAGGCTTCTCCAAACATCCAAACTCTTCTCAAGTTATCAGAAACGTCTCACTACACCCAAGGTGTGGCAGCATTCAGAAATGTGGTCCTTCCAAACCAAAAAGAGTTGCCACTGATTAGAATGAACATGGTTGACGACACTTTTTTGTGGGTGCATTGCAGCCTACTGTATCAGACATAAAACCTTAGCAGTTTCAAATACTTAGTTGAAGCCACAGAACAGAAATTGCACATGCTAGCTAACCAAAACAGTGAACCACTAGCAAATTCCTTCCATTTCCACCTCTGACGTCCGATCATTTGGCTCAGGGTGAAGTAGATATTTAAATGTAGTGCGTTTGGTAGATGACCTCGAAGTCCATGCATGAACTCCAATTCCCCACAGGACATGCAGCATTGTTAGCTAGCACACTATACACACAACACAATTTGTTGTTCGACTTTTACTTATAAGTGCTTTTCACAGTTCATAGAATTAAATATGTTTACAATAGGTCTATGAGTGTTTTAATGAGGACTTTTGTGTTCAAGCTTTTGCACCAGTTTGTCATTTGTTTTGTGTAATATTATGCAGTCATAACATCAGCATTACTGCATTTTGTTGAACTGTGTAAGTTTTTTTGTGTACTTTTATTGCAAGATGATTAAATGTAACTTAACGGTCGATTTCATATGAACACAGCATGTTACATTTCTGATTATAAATACAGATGTTTCCCGATGTCTGATGAAAGCACATGAAAGATATAATTAAAGTTGCACTGTGTAAGTTTGTGGAATTTGCAACCTCTCTGGTTGAGATACGTAATTGCATTAGATGTGTGGAAGAAAATTTTGTAATATGGGTTGTGCCGCATTCCTTTCCCCTGGGTGAATTTATGCTATCAAACCATCACCATGACTTACCTGTTCAGCAATAAAAAAGTCAACTTGACATCACTCCTGCATGCCTTCATGTCATAGTGATGTCGCCAACCCTGAAAATCCAAGCCAGTGTTTTTTCTGGCTTTAGTTTGAGCTCAGTTTATCTCTCTTCTAGCCTGCCAGGTCTCTTCAGATCTACATTTCTTTGCTTTCACCACAACTGAAGCCACAGAGGATGATACAGAGAACGACACAGAAGATGACACAGATGATGACAGAGGACAACACAGAACGACACAGAGGAAGACACTATGAGCCCCACCCTCACTAACATTAATCAGCCTATCAAGCTGGACTTTCTTTCTGTGCCTTGCGTGTTACATTAACATATAAAGATATGTAAAAAACTAGCACTAAATCTGACCCAACAGCTCTGACCTTTGAATGATTCTCATGCTTTAAAAGATGACGTGCAGTAGAAGGGTACTACATTCTACCCCCTTGACTCATTAATGTGGCTTCTCAGTTTAAACAAACAAATCTAATATAGTGGAGCTTTACAGAAAGCATTTACACAGTGACATACACTGATAATATTTAACTAACACAGAGAAAATTTTGAATGAGTAAAACAAGTATGGGAAGTCCTGTCAAAGCAACTTATCAACTCTGTTATATATATAACCGTTTCTCAGCACACAAACTCATCAACCTTTGTCAGTACGATATCAGACACATATAATCCCTTTTGTGACTTTAATGTAATTAAGGATTAAGAATAAGAAGCAGGACCACACCATTCAACATAGTGCAGTCATTAGTGCACCTTCCTTCACGCTAAATAATCCCTGGACTTGTTCCCTGTAGTTTGTAGCAGATGCCAGTATTATCAGTCGGTGAAATGGACTAAATATCCACCCCCTTCAAGAAGAAAATAATTTAAATAATTGGATTTCACCTATCCATCTTATAGGATTTAAATGCATCCTTGCAAACTTTACTATCATTTTCTGCATCACAATTTCAACTGTCCTAAACATAAGCAGAGAATCACAGTCTGTGCGGGATGTTCCACAATAGAGCAGTTACAAGAACTCTGGTTTTCTGTTTTCCATGTTCCTGAAGGAAATTCATGAGAAAATGTTTAACCAACATCTTAAAAGAAAAAAAAGATAAAATTTGAAAACTAGATTGATAATTAGGACTATATACTATATCCAACTAGATTTTCATAAATTAGAAATAAATTTCCACCATACAGAAATACACATACATTTTTAATGATTTGAGGATGAGCAAACATAAAGATGATTTTACTAATCAGAGAAACCTAACATATTTAATGACTGGGATCATATATATCATATATACACACTACAAACAGGTACACTGTGATATATATATCGCCCGTTCTAAATGTGGCGTTGATTTACCGTGGTGTCTTCAATAAATCAGTAATAAATCGCGTAAAACAAGTAAACAGGCTGTGATAAACGCAGGCACGTCCACTGGCAGTGCGTGTAGAGTAGACTACAGGGGTTGCAATAGGACCGTAGAGACATCAAAGGCGGTTATTCATACTGCGGCACCGGTTAGACGGGCACGTGGGAGCGTGTGATGACGCTGAACTGTGAACATAGACGTCTCTCCTAGTTCAGGGCACGCGCGGAGGGATGTGCAGACATCGGTGGGAGCCTTGGACACGGTCCAAAATCTTCCATTAAAACATGTGCATTGAATCCCTTTCAGTAACGTCTCCGGCGTCCAAAAGGGAAGGATACCCGTACCGTACGAAAACGACTCACTGTGCATACAGCGTTGATAATCTAAACGACGTTATGCAAGGTTATGCAATATTGTTTGCACGTTTAACAGCCAAAGCATTGACACGTCCTGAACAACAGTGCGCAATTTGCCATTAATGCGAGTGTTTAACGCAAGGAGCTGAAGTCCCCGAGTGCGTGTTGCGATTACGAAATAACAACATCCGCTCAGGTCCAGCGACAGCATCACCCCAGCATCCCCGACAGCCACTCACCTGCTGATGTGAGCAGGACCGACACGCACCACGCCACGAACAGGACGCCGCACATGACGCACACCTGCACGAGCAGCATCTCCCTCCGTTTGCGCACTTTGAAGATCTTGGTGATCATGGTCTTTTTCGACACAGGACCCCTGCGCTCCAGGTCCGCGGTCGCCTGCTCTGCGGAAGACATCGTCCGTTTGCCTCCAAAAAACAGCCGCAGATAACTGGGACCTCACCAACTGGCCCGGTGTTTGGTACCGTGCAGCCTCCGGGATGCTTTTCTGATTTCACTTGCTCGAAGAAGGCTGCGAGACCCCCGCTGAGACAGAGTAGCAAACGACTCCCATGTGTATGTCCGCCTTGTCCCAGACGTTTGCTTATTTATAAAGGCATGTAATAACCTTGCCCCGCAGCAAGTCAATACAGCGGTAGCTATAGTCAGTTCAAATTTCTACTGACGGCTTGTGTTTTAGATGCTCACGGTCATCTTGCATATGCCCATTACAGTTAACAGAAGCGCAACTCCCAAATGACAGCACCCTATCGTCTAGGTGACTTTCTCAACTAAAGTCAAACTAATCACTTTACAGCGTATATTCTCATGCAGATCTACAAAATAACTCCCCATCAATCACCACTGTTCATAAATAATACACAAGACTGATAAATCTTCAGGGAAAGGCTTTGCTCCACCTCAGTATCGCTCTCTCCCCCTTTCATTAGGCTGGGACTTCTCCACGTGAGAGACTGTTACGCGCAAGCACGTGACCGTCGTCGAGCCCTCCGAGACGCGGGGCCGAGCTTCCTACAGTACCGCGCCTTCTTCATCGTGACGTGGTTCAAAGAGTGAAACGCTCTACCTAATACGGCTGATCTTTAATGATTAACATACCTGTCGATTCCAGTTTTCTTTTTTTCTGTGTGATAACTGGAGACCCTTAAGCGCTGATAGATCAATTTAAATGTAAATGTTTTGTGTTTATCAAATGTATTTAGGCCAAATGCATTTTATTTAGTAAATTGTATTAAGGATTAAGTTTTAGCATTCCCATTAGATAATATATATGGTCTTAGTAATATGTTAATTCTGGTAAGACATATGGAAAAAGTTTGGTATCAACATTTGTAGTGTAGTACAACAATGGTTCTTTTATTTCATTTTTAAATAATAAAACACTAATTGACTAAAATAACACAGGAAGGATCAGATATTTCACAGAAGTAAACAAATGATGAAATAACACAAGACATATAGATAACATCCCTGTTTAATATTCAGGATCAAACTCACTGAATTTGCCTAATTATTTTGCAGCCTAACTATATTCAGGACTATTAGACAATGTCTGCCAATATCTTGGTGATGAGCCTTTTTTGGCAAGACAAAAAGGTGGAAAATGGCCCTCAGCATAGTTAAGATTTTATGTATCAAAACAAAGACTCATCATTTTATCAGCTGAAAATACAGGTATGCAGATATGCCAGGTACCAGGTATGCTGGTTAAATCAGCACTTCCAAAGGAGAAAACAACAGATGAAATAGAATGATACAATTTCTGAGGTATACATCACTGATGGATGCAGTTACGTAGTAATAAGTAAAGTCATGTTACTTCTCATAACGTCATTATATTTTCAGTGATTCGTCACATCTGAAGTAACAAAAAATAGATCAAGTAGTGATGTATACTTTGAGTCAGGCAATACTTGACAGAATTCAGTACCAGATTGCACAAACCACCTTTTTAATGTGGGGAATTTGTTCTCCCACAGCGCAACAAACCATCGAACTCAGGCAATTTTAGGGTTACGTTAGAGAGGCTCACATTCATATTCTCTCTCCTTCCCTCTCTGTCTCATGGGTAAGAGAGAGAGAGAGAGAGAGAGAGAGAGAGAGAGAGAGAGAGAGAGAGAGAGAGAGAGAGAGAGAGAGTGTGTGTGTCACGTAGGAATTTGCCAGGCTCAAGATCAGTGCTCAGATGACTGGTCTTTTCTCATAATGCCGACTAAATTCTGCTAACAAGGCCATTACTGGGCAGACAGTCAAAAGCAGGAACAAAACACTGGTGCGGTCACAGTGGCCACAGAACCGAGCTCTTCATCCTCTTACTGCTCAGCCTTTCATTAGCACTTAACAAAAAAAAAACAACAACAGGACTTTGTTTTTATTCACTTAGACAACAGAATCAGAAATCCTTTATTGATCCTAGAGGGAAATTGCAGAAATAGCTTCAGTAAATCTGCCAAACGCTGTGAATTTAAATTTAAATGTAAATTTAAGAAAAGGGAGGTGATGGTTTTTCAATGCTTGTCTGCAATTACCTTATTATGCATTCAGTATGTTTATGCTGCCCACTCCAGTATGTGACAAGCATCAGATCTTGAATGTTAATGCAAAGCAACAGAGAGACATTTCCTTCCACTGATGAAATTAAGTGACTTACAAAAATAGCACCTGGATACACTTTAACAAAATGTTTTCTCATACCGCAAAATGACTAATTTGATTAACTTGTACATTTACATAATTTCAATAATAGTTAAAGTACTGAGAAGAATCAGGAGGGTTGTAAACAAATAAGCAGTTGGATGAAACAGTGGCAGCCCTGAACTCCACCATCTTGTGATATGTAACTGGTTGTACTGGAGGCTGTACTGAATGAGAGGTTATATACACTCTGACTGAATGTTCTTCCTGCTTCAACCTCCAGTGATCATAAAAATAAAGAAGGTGTTAGAGTAGATCAGTTATATAACTGAATCATTTACATATGCGTTAGTGCCTGCTGCATCAATACTCCCCCAACATGTCAGCCATCATGTGGTTGCACACGTGTGGTTCCCTATAGCCTATAGCACTGACCTCCTTAGGTAAGACAAGGCCTGGAAGGGCTGACTTCTTCTTCTTCTTCTTCTGAGGAGGAGGAGGAGGAGGAGGGCATATTTGGTTGGTAAGTCAATGGTCTTTACTGTAGTCTTTGTTGTTGTCGTATTGTGGTAGGAACTTTTCAATAAAGCTGTGGAACAGAAGTGCAGAGAAGCCAAGACCTGCTACCCAGAAGGCTGCAGGCGAGATCATGTGAGAAGGTGGAATTCTCAGAGTTTGTGTGTGTGTGTGTGTGTGTGTCTATGTATCTAAGGGGGTGTGGATGGGTGAGGAGAACCTCTATGAATCACTGTCAGCATGAAGGCTCAGCTGACTAAGATCTGGGCCATGACTCACGCCTTGAATTTTGTCAGTTTGGGTTGGAGCCATTTGCTCTTTGATGTCATTTTTTGAAGGACATTGGAGGCACCTGACCAGGCAAAAGGTCCATAGAATTGCTGGCCTTCTGGACAGACACATGGTTTAAGGTGTGACTTGTGTTCATGGAGAAAGAGTTTATGGTGAACTAAGAAAAAAACTGGGTACTCATAATTCACAAGTCACAAATGTTGTTTAATGCCCCTTAAATAAAAAATTTGTTAAAATTGTATAAAATATTATTATAATAGACCCTGGACTGCAGTCAAGTACTATTTCACACTCTTAACTACATTCCAAAAAAGTTGGGACACTAAACAAATTGCGAATAAAAACTGAATGCAATGATGTGGAGATGGCAAATGTCAATATTGTATTCGTAATGGAACACCAATGTCAGATCAAAAGTTTAAACTCAGAGAATGCATAATTTTAAGGGAAAATATGTTGTTTCAAAATTTCATGGTGTCAACAAATCCCAAAAAAGTTGGGAGATGGTCATTTTTACCACTGTGTGGCATCCCCCCCTTCTTAAAACACTCAACATACGTCTGGGGACAGAGGAGACCAGTTTCTCAAGTTTAGAAATAGGAATGCTCTCCCTGTCTAATACAGGCCTCTAACTGTTCAATCGTCTTGGGCCTTCTTTGTAGCACCTTCCTCTTTATGATGCACCAAATGTTCTCTATAGGTGAAAGATCTGGACTGCAGGCTGGACATTTCAGTACACGGATCCTTCTCCTACGTAGCCATGATGTTGTGATTGCTGCAGAATGTGGTCTGGCATTATCTTGTTGAAAAATGCAGGGTCTTCCCTGAAAGAGATGATGTCTAGATGGGAGCATATGTTGTTCTAGAAACTGAACATAGTTCTCTGCATTAATGGTGCCTTTCCAGACATGCAAGCTGCCCATGCCACAAGTACTCATACAACCCCATACCATCAGTGATGCAGGCTTCTGAACGGAGCGTTGATAACTTGGGTTATCCTTGTCCTCTCTGGTCCAGATGTCATGGTGTCCCAGTGTTCCATAAAGAACTTAAAATCATGACTCATCTGACCACAGTCTTCAATTTTGCCATACTCCATTTAAAATTATCTCTGGCCCAGTGCAAACGTCTGAGTTTGTGGAGCCTGCTTAGAAAGGACTTCCTTTTTGAAATGTAGAGTTTCAGCTGGCAACGGTGGATGGCAAGGTGGATTGTGTTCACTGACTGCTTTCTGGAAGTATTCCTGAGCCCATTGTTATTTCCTCTACAGTGGCATTCCTGTTTGAGGTGCAGTGACATTTAAGGGCCCGGAGATCACAAGCATCCAGTAGAGTTTTACGGCCTTGACCCTTACGCACAGCGATTGTTCCAGATTCTCTGAATCTTTTGATTATGTTATGCACGGTGGATGATGATAACTTAAAAGTCTTTGCTATTTTATGCTTATCTTTCTGCGCAATGGTGGAATTGGTGATCCTCTTACTATATTGGCTTCAGAGTGACACTGACACACTGAGAAGTTCTTTTTATACCCAATCATGTTGTCAACTGACCTAATTAGTGTTAATTGGTCTTCCAGCTGTTCGTTATATGCTCAATTTTCTTTTTTCCAGCCACTTTTTGCTACTTCTCCAAACTTTTTTGGGATTTGTTGACACTGAAATTTTGAATCAACATACTTTTCCTTTAAAATGTTACATTTACTCAGATTAACCTTTTGATCTGTCATCTATGTTCTATTACGAATAAAATATTGACATTTGCCATCTCCACATCATTGCATTCAGTTTTTATTCACAATCTGTTTAGTGTCCCAACTTTTTTGGAATCCAGTTTGTATTTCAGTTTTAAATATATATATATATATATATATATATATATATATATATATGAGAGAGAGAGAGAGAGAGAGAGAGAGAGACAGACCCATCCACACTCCCTTAGATACACACACACACTCTGAGAATTACAACTTCTCACATGACAACAAAGACTACAGTAGAGACCATTGACTTACCAACCAAATATGTTCTCAGAAGAAGAAGAAGAAAAGAGAGAGAGAGAGAGAGAGAGAGAGAGAGAGAGAGAGAGAGAGAGAGAGAGAGAGAGAGAGAGAGAGAGAGAGAGAGAGAGAATCCTACCAACAGCTGGAAAAGGCTGGACTGAGAGAGAGTACAGAGGCACTAATCATGGTAGTATAGGAACAAGCTATGAATACAAGATGAACAGAGACTGGGATAAACCACACCAGGCTGGACCCCAGATGCAGGCTGTGCAAACACAATCCAGCAGACAACATGCAGCAAGACGCGAACAGGCCGAGCATACATGGAATGTCATAATCAATTGGCTGGCACAGTAGACAGAAACAGCTGAAGAATGAACTAGAAGTTCCAAGCACAAAGGGGTCATACCATGTCTCCTCGTCCAGGTTAGAGTACTTCCAGAGGATAAAGGAAGATAATATGCCGATGGTTATTTGTGCAATTTAGTCGAATATGAAATGCAAGCTGTGGAAAGGTCTGGAACACTTTCCTCTCTTCACAAACTCTGTAACAGTCATCCATGTCCACGTTCGTGGAGTTACTGCGGCTCATAGCAAAAATATACTAAAGTAATTAGGCACAGGCTGTAGATTATGTTTTTATTTGACCGATTCTGTTTAATATTGTTGCTTGACAAAGTAACCATCCTCATCTGGACACGGGCCTCCAGTTATCTGCGCCGCTTCATGCACAAATTCTCTACATCATATCAAAGTAAATGAGAGCTGCAGAGAGAGGGCGGACCAAGACGGCGTTGAAGAACATACATCTTTTATTTGTTTCTCACAGTTCAGGAAAACGAAAGCGTAATTATTTTATACCTTGGCACAGGGGCGAGGCTAGGGTATTTTTAGTGGTGCTAGAGCACCACCGTGAAGTTGCTTAGCACCCCCTGGCTCAACACATTTTTTAAATATTATATTATGCAAAAAACTTGCTCTGCACCTGCGCAATACTTTGGTATTGTGCCTCTGTGAGCACTGGGGGCTGGGCACCCCTAAAGACCAGATCCTAAAATCGCCCCTGCCTTGGCATATTCCACGTCTATCAGTATGAGAGAAATGGAGTGTGAAACTCAGCCTAGCGCGCCCGTAAACACACGAACCTGCCCGAGCGAAGCCGAAGCACTGTCCGACTGCCCCTCCATCACCGCAGGGGACCTCATGATGCACACCTCCGTGGATCAGCACACCTCCATGGATCAGCACACCTCTGTCAGCGTGCCAGGGCAAGCAGCTTCATCAATCGTGTCGTCTAGACCGAGCTCTAAAATAACGTGGACAGAAAACCCGTTACCGGCGAGTGACCGGATTGAATTTCTTGCCCCATGCAGAACCTCGAGATGGCACCGACACGCTGAGGGCATTTTTCCTTTAGATTAAGGTCATCTTTATACTGCTAAAAGCAAATGAACTGGTAAATAGTGCAACAGCGCACATTCCGAAACAACCAGTTCCTGCTGTGTGTCCTTCCGTTCAAGCCTATTTATAAATTGTAAACGCGTGAATTACTATTTCACAGTCTCTCCTGACCATAACCTCGTATAAATCCCATTTTATACGTTGGGCTATACATCAGAGGGGAGACTGCATAAATTATAGTGTGTTGTTCACTCCTACACAAGTTTCACGGCTCTCTGTCTCCCCTCTGTGGCTCATTGTGGTACTGTCACAAGCGTGCACATTACCCGCTTTTAATGCAAACAAAACGTACCTAGTGCAAAGACAATAAGTGAAAGTGGCCTCTTGTGGAGATTCTCGCGACCTAAGGACGAAGGTGTCGGTGTCCTCAGATATGTTCAACAGCCAAAAGTATTCGATCACCCATCTAAATTATTGGAATCAGGTGTTCCAATCACTTCCATGGCCACAGGTGTATAAAATTAAGCACATACATATGCAGACTGTTTTTACAAACATTTGTGAAAGAATGGGTTACTCTCAGAAGCTCAGTCAATTTTAACGTGGAACTGTGATAGGATGCCACCTGTGCAACAAATCCAGTTGTGAAATTTCCTCGCTCCTAAATATTCCATAGTCAACTGTCAGCTGTATTATAAGAAAACGGAAGTGTTTGGGAACAACAGCAACTCAGCCACGAAGTGGTAGGCCACGTAAACTGACAGAGCGGGGTCAGCGGATGCTGAAACGCATAGTGTAAAGAAGTCGCCAACTTTTTGCAGAGTCGATCACTACAGACATCCAAACGTCATGTGGTCTTCAGATTAAATCAAGAACAGTGCGCAGGGAGCTTCATGGAATGGGTTTCCATGGTCGAGCAGCTGCATCCAAGCCACACATCACCAAGTGCAATGCAAAGTGTCAGAAGCAGTGGTGTAAAGCACGCCGCCACTGTACTCTAGAACAGTGGAGGCGTGTTCTCTAGACTAGAGTGACGAATCATGCTTCTCCATCTGGCAATCTGATGGACGAGTCTGGGTTTGGTGGTTGCCAGGAGAACGGTACTTGTCTGACAGCATCATGCCAAGTGTAAAGTTTGGTGGAGGGGGATTATGGTGTGGGGTTGCTTTTTAGAAGCTGTGCTTGGCCCAGTAGTTCCAGTGAAAGAAACTCTGAATGCTTCAGCGTACCAAGACATTTTGGACAATTCCATGCTCCCAACTTGAACAGTTTAGAACTGCCCCTTCCTCTTCCAACATAACTGTGCACCAGTGCACAACGCAAGGTCCATAAAGACATGGATAGCAGAGTCTGGTGTGGATGAACTTGACTGGCCTGCACAGAGTCCTGACCTCAACCCGATAGAACACCTTTGGGATGAATTAGAGTGGAGACTGAGAGCCAGGCCTTCTCGTCCAACATCAGTATGTGACCTCACAAATGTGCTTCTGGAAGAATGATAAAAAAATCCCCATAAACACACTCCTAAACCTTGTGGACAGCCTTTCCAGAAGAGATGAAGCTGTTCTAGCTGCAAAGGGTGGACCAACATCATTTTGAACCCTATGGATTAGGAATGGGATGTCACGTAAGCTCATATGTGAGTCAAGGAAGGTGAGCGAATACTTCTGGCAATACAGTATATGAAAATATCATGTAGTTCCACCTCACACACGTACTGCTTTTGATTCTATTATCCTTTAATTGTCAGCATTATCCACTGCATAAGAAAGCATATGGATTTTAGCCTTCCAATTCAATTGTTGCCATTTAAGTTGACCACAGAACTCATTGGCAACCCGATGAGAGTTCTCAAGCATTCTTCTGCACCTTGATATTTGGTCGACGGGCCCTCAGACCTCAACAGCTGAGCCGGAAAGTCTTTATTCGTCCACGTTCACCCATCATTCCACTGTTGCTCTTTCTCTGGCTTTCAGCAGCTGTTCGCATCAGATTTAAGACCCTCATTCTCACCTACAACAAGAATGGACCAGCCCCTTCCTATATGATGAGTACCTCAAGTTCTTGGAATCTCAAGTACAGCTCAGCTTGAAATGCCATCTTTCGAGTCTCATGGAAGGGAGGCATCGAGACTCTTCTCTCCCACGTCTCACAGATGACTGTCCAAACAGCAGAGTAATCTTGTGTTCTCAAAACGCAGATGACTGTCCAAACAACAGAGTGATCTTGTGGTGTTCAAATGCAGATGACAGCTCCTTGTTGTCTTCAAACGCACAACTTTGCGGCATATTGAAATGACCACCAGTCCTACACTTTGGGAAATATTGCTCTTGATGAGCGGAACCACTCTAGAACTTCTTGGTGTTGTAACAGCAGTTCAGTGTAGCTCATCCTATTGTACTGGCTAGAATGTAATTTATGAATATATAACAGCACTCCTGTCCCTGGATAAGAGCGTCCGCTAATTACGACAAACATAAATGTAAATGATTATTTCAGAATATTAAATAAACACACGACTGTTTTTCTGTTCCTGAGTATAGGACCATAAGTACCGGCATTTCAGGAAATCAATGTTAAATGCATAAACAAGAATAACAATTGGCTGAATGCACAAACCAGGACATTGACTGTTTAAAAAGTATTTATTGTGCTGCAAAGAAACAAACAAAATAATACAAGAAATTGAAAAAGATCTGCTGTGCTACGGGAATTCTGAGTCAAATCTTCATCTACCTTCTTTATAATCTCCATTATCAATACCAATATTGACAAATCTTGCTTTTTACATGAGCGCAAAACACCAGTAGTATACAAACTTGAGAAGGCTCTGTGTTTGAAGTCAGAAAGGGAGCTTAAGGGAGACATTTCTCCCAGTTCATTAAGCTTACTTATTGGATCAGGACTAGGCCCACTAGTTTCTCCTGAAAGGAAAATCTTTCACAAAGAAAAAAACATACAAACCCAAAAACACAGTGGGGATAAGATGAGCTTAACAGTGAGTGTCAAAAACATGTACTGTATCTTTGAACCCATACATGTTTAAACACACTTTAAGAGACCAAGACAACACCAAAACATTTGCACGTGAGCCGTCTTTGAAACTCTTATATGCTCAATCATTCTGCTCATCAATAAATTAAGGTAATTAAAACAATAAATTAAATCTTTTATTTTTTCTGTTTCCAACCTTTTTTGTCTTTTTTTTAAATCAGTTTTGGCGAGTGACACTCAAGTATTTACAACAATACTTGGAGAATACACTGAAAATAATAAAGATGTCACCCTGCAGGACCCTCTAATGTGCAGACTCACAGTGAGCAGAACCCCTGTGTTCTTCACTCACGGTGAGCAGAACCCCTGTGTTCTTCAGAATCATGGTGAGCAGAACCCCTGTGTTCTTCAGAATCATGGTGAGCAGAACCCCTGTGTTCTTCAGAATCATGGTGAGCAGAACCCCTGTGTTCTTCAGACTCACGGTGAGCAGAACCCCTGTGTTCTTCAGAATCATGGTGAGCAGAACCCCTGTGTTCTTCAGAATCATGGTGAGCAGAACCCCTGTGTTCTTCAGAATCATGGTGAGCAGAACCCCTGTGTTCTTCACTCACGGTGAGCAGAACCCCTGTGTTCTTCACTCACGGTGAGCAGAACCCCTGTGTTCTTCAGAATCATGGTGAGCAGAACCCCTGTGTTCTTCAGAATCATGGTGAGCAGAACCCCTGTGTTCTTCAGAATCATGGTGAGCAGTCATCTTTAGGTAAAAGCAATAATCTGCTCCAAAGCACTGCTTTCAAAATAACAAAAAAGCAACTTTGCATTTCGAAGTTGGAGGTGATGAGACATGTACCTATTAGTGCTCCATCTGTTAATTCTGAATGACTCTCTAAACTGTCACCATTCAGAGGCAATGTCACATTGGGCTTTTCTTTAAATTTCTCACAAGACTATGTTTGTTTACCGCATCTCTGGGTAACATCTTGACTAGCCGTGACTGTGATTCGGCACTTCCAATAAGTTTCTCTATTTGCTCTGTGCAAAGCTGCTGCTGATCCACCAGGGAGACACATGTCTTCTCCCTCTCTCCAACCCCCCAAGAGGAAGAAATCGTCCCTTTCAGCTCACATACACGACTCCATTTGTGCACATGAACGAACACTAATGCTTCAGTTACGTCTGACATCTCGCCTAATTATAAAGCTGATTTTTTTTCTTTTATTAAGCACTACCATCCTGATTTTGTCTCCAAGTTGTGCTGCACTTGGATAACTGCTCTGCACAAGGGTCCCACAAGGTATGAGGAAAATGTAAGGGCAACTTTTTCTTTGAAAAGCATTTGTTAGAATAAAAAGAAACAAAGGTTATTTATTTCTCTATATAAAAGTGCCAAAATGTATATTTCTACAAACATCAGACAAGAGATTTAAAGAACAGCCAAGACAAACTGTCACAAGTCTACAGGCCCCCTCTTTTCCTCACCAGCCCCTCCCCCCTCTCTTCCTCACCAGCCCCTCCCCCCTCTCTTCCTCACCAGCCCCTCCCCCCTCTCTTCCTCCCCCGCCCCTCCCCCCTCTCTTCCTCCCCCGCCCCTCCCCCCTCTTTTCCTCCCCCACCCCTCCCCCCTCTTTTCCTCACCAGCCCCTCCCCCCTCTCTTCCTCACCAGCCCCTCCCCCCTCTTTTCCTCACCAGCCCCTCCCCCCTCTCTTCCTCACCAGCCCCTCCCCCCTCTTTTCCTCACCAGCCCCTCCCCCCTCTCTTCCTCACCAGCCCCTCCCCCCCCCTCTCTTCCTCACCAGCCCCTCCCCCCTCTCTTCCTCACCAGCCCCTCCCCCCTCTCTTCCTCACCAGCCCCTCCCCCTCTCTTCCTCCCCCGCCCCTCCCATCACCTCAACAGCTAACGTCAGCTGAGGTTCCAGTAGATCTACGGCCTGCAGCGACCCTTGACCTCGAAGAACAGAAGTGCGCTCCATGACCAGTAGCTCGGCACAGATCAACAAAACGTTGTGTCACTGGCAGAGGTCAAAGGCGCTCGGCTACAGGTCAGAGCGCCTGACTGGAAAACTGCCCCCAAGGCCAAAGACGAGCCGAAGGAAATCAAAATCACAAAAAGGAGGAAACGAACTACAATAGAATGAGATGTTTGTCTTTTTTTCCCGCTTTTCTTCATCCTGTCTTTCTCTCACGTCACTACCAAACTAGGCAACGGAATGCCTGTCATCAGTTTTCTATAGATAAAAATCTCTTATTTTTTCTCAGTCATAAATACATTCAATACGAGAATGAAACGGAGAACTTTACACGTGAAGCAAAATGCATGCATGTGCGTCTGTGCACACGCACGTACACACACGCCAACACAAACATACACACGTACATTTATACTCGCACAATAGTTCAGGTCTTTTCATCTTAGTGCTAATATGTACATAAATGTTCCTATAAATGTGTAATAGGTTTCTGAAGCCAATTTTGGTAGTAGACTGCTTTTTTTTTCCAAGCAAGGAAAACCAGAAAACAAAGGTGCTTCAATAATATTTCAGAGCTTCCAGAGGAGGACGCTGTTCTATACAAGTAAAAACAAGGGATAAAAATTACAATTAAAGATCATCTTGTGCCTCAAAACTCCCTAGCAAAAGTCTGTCGATCATAATCTTTGATTCTACATTTCCTTGCGAATGATACTATAGTTCAACCCCTAAAAACAAGGCTAACGGAATCAAAGCAGAAAAGCAGCACTTGTAGCATAGATTCGTCAAACCAGTACAACTACCTGTTATAGTATTTTTATCCCATGTAACAACCCTTATGTTCTTTCTTGCAAAATACATTGTTGCTTGGAGTATGAGAAAGAGTCCATCTGCCCTTTTGTTGCAAAATAAAGAAGCCAATGTTTGTTATGTGAAAGGGGCGAAACGCTTATACATGTAAGCAGAATACAACAGAGAGACCAACACGAATGTACCCAGCAGGAAGACCTACCGGCTTCTGAACCACACCCAGCAGGAAGACCTACCGGCTTCTGAACCACACCCCCGGAAGACCTACCGGCTTCTGAACCACACCCCCGGGTGCCTTCCGTCTGTCGAAAACACAACAAAACAAAAAACACTAAACCTGACCTACAAAGGAGGGAAACAGCCTAAAGGAGCCGCCCCCTTGGAGGCCTCTACCAGGAGCCCCGCCCCTCCCGGTGTGTCATCCCGGGCTCCGCCCCCCAGTCCTGCGTGGAGGAGTCCTCGCTTCCGCCATGGCCGACCACTCTCTGGGCCTCCGTCCTCACTCACAGAGAAGCTTTGGTTCAGCGTTCACACAAAGCACTTGAATCAAGAGTTTTCTCTATTTTCTTCAAATAGATTTTTTCTTAAAAAAGACGCCCCTCCCCCCATCCCACCCCCCCAAAAAAAGAGCAGGAATGCACGAAAAATATCACTTTTG
The DNA here is from genome assembly GCF_052324685.1 of Brachyhypopomus gauderio. NCBI lineage: Eukaryota > Metazoa > Chordata > Actinopteri > Gymnotiformes > Hypopomidae > Brachyhypopomus > Brachyhypopomus gauderio. Next base: position 16,267,568 of record NC_135227.1, read on the forward strand.
AAAAATAAAATAATTAAAAAATCCACCCCAATCTGCCCTAATTATCCCAAATATGTACGTTTGATGCACTTCCATCGATGCGTGCACACGCTCACACGCACCCCGCACACACACACAGACTCCCCAAACCTAACATACCTATAATGCACAAAAATACTGGGGGAAAACAGCTTTCAGCTTCTCCCACGCAAATAAATACACTCCTGCATGGTTGGCTTGTCATCGTCATGTCGTGATGAGGTCTTCACTTGTCTGCGTGCCTTTTGGTGTGGCGTTCTACTGATGTGGGTGTTGTGACTGTGATCCTTTACCAAGGTCTCTCCTCAGTCCTCCTGTGTGGTATCACTGTCCATCACTGAAGTTCATAGCTGTTGTAATGTGCTCTCTTAGTTTTGCCAGCTGACCCTGGGCTCAGTCTCCTCTCCCCCTCTCTCTCTCTCTCTCTCTCTCTCCTCTCTTTCGTACACGCTCCCTCGCTCTGGGCCTGCTCCCCACTCACGCCGTCTGGTAGAAGTTGTCCGCTTGCAGATTATTGTGCTTCTGCATGCTGTAGTATCCACTGTAGCGTGAGTCCGGGTCGGCGATACGCAGCGCACGCTGAGAGGTGTCCACTTGAACCTTCGTACCCTTGTGGCAGTCCACATACACCAGCTGGTTATTCAGACACGTAGGCTGTTAAGACACACACACACACACACGCCAAGAGAGAACACGTGAAACTCCTCTTTCAGAATAGTCGATACTCGTCGATCACAACTCTCCAAAGCTCCCGCGATAGCTGCTGCACATACAGGTGAGACACAGGTGAGACACAGGTGAGACACAGGTACCTTAGTGGGCGCTCGGTAACAAGGCACAGAAATCCACCGCTTCCTCTGGTTGAGCAACAGCAGGGCGGAGACAGTGAGCAGCATCATGAGGACGGGCAGGGCCACCCAGGCCCAGTGAAGACGGCCATCGTCGCCGGGCAGTGCCGTCTTCCCGTCCAGATAGGGCATCTGCAGGCTGCTGAAGTCACCTGGGGGGGGGGGGGGGGAGTTTATGCCTGTTAGCGCACCTGGAGCTCATAGCAACCACACCGCCTCAGCCACCTACACCAAACCTCGTACGGCTACAGTGAGGAGCCCTGGGCGTGACTTACATCATCGGAATATGTGGCAGAATTGAGCATTCCTGGCACGGTTGTAAATCCACTGTAAATGAATCACAAGCCTATTTCCACGCCGTTTTAAAAAACCAATGCCTCTCTCTTTGTGCAGCGTGAGCAGTGATGGTTTAGAAGCTGAAACGCCATTTGCGGTGAAGTGTTTAAGTGTCCGTATGAAAGAGAACGCCGCCCACCCGCCTTGTGGAGGAACGAGGGGAGCGTTTAGAGCCAATTAAAGGCCTGAAGGAGGAGAGAAAATGACGAAAGGAATGAGCATCTAATTGGCAAATGTCCCTGAAACACTGCAGTCACATTACTGAACACGCTGCAATTAGGAGAAAAAAGACATGTGCTTCAGAACACAGACTTTGGCACAAAACCAAGAGGACTTGGCAAAAACTAAAATGATATAGTAGCCATTGCAGTTTGAGGTGAACGCCTGTGAATCAAAGAGACACTGCATTCGCTGCAGATTGCACGTGCGAGAGTGAGACGTGCGAAATCCACGAGAGTGCGAAAAGGTTATGAGTGAGAGAGACATGCTGACCTCTAAACTGGGGCATGATGTCGTTCTCGCTGTGTGTGGGCCAGGCGGGCCGGTGTCGGAGCTTGTCACCGCGCTGGTCCGTCTTCTCGATGGGCACGTTGGTGGGGGCCACTTCTGTAATCAAAACACCATCTCAGTTCAGATTTGAAATGGAAATGGAATATGTTTAATATACGGCGCTTAATATATGGTAAACACATTAGTGATGCATGTGAGAATGCCTTCAAAGTGATCAATGTCAGGCATCGGCTCAGAGAGAGAGAGAGAGAGAGAGAGAGAGAGAGAGAGAGAGAGAGAGAGAGAGAGAGAGAGAGAGAGAGAGAGAGAGAGAGAGAGAGAGTTTTACATTTGTAAGGTTCAGGGCAAAAGTAAAAGCTTTTAGCTTACATTTAGAAAATTGCGTGTAGAGGGAGTTAAAAACAAGCCCAACCTCTATACACTGTAAAGGAGTGGAGCAAGATGGTGGCCTATGCACTCACCTCTATAGAACCTGGATGGCCATGGGGCCAGTGAAGTGGTGTGTGAGTCTGAGGGAGGGCAGGGGGAGCCACTGAGGGGGGGCGGGGCTTATCGATCCCACCGCGCAGCTGACCCAGCAATAAAGGGGCGTGATCGATGGATTTATCTCCCAACCACGCAGGGAGCTAATTTAGGCCCTGGCCGGCCACGCGCGAATCTCTTTAAATGATCTATCTTAATGAGCCCCACAGTCAGTAAAGCCTCAGTCAATTAGAGTAAACGCTACTTTAGAAGAGAGAGAGACAGAGAGAAGAAAGAGAAGGAGATACGAGTGAGATGCAGAGTGGAAAGAGGAGACCAGCTGCACGTGAGACTCCAGCACGGCTCGAACACTTCAGCGCTACACAGCAGCTGCAGACAGAGACGCACACGGGATTCAACACCCTGGTTTGGGAAACGCTAACCTGATGATGCGTGGTATGAACGTGTTTCTGCCTTAGAGAACGAGGCACACGCGTGCGGCTAACGCGGCTAAGAGAACCGTGAGCGGGAGGCTGACCTGGGCACGTGGGGCAGCAGCTGCCCTCCAGGGTGAGGGGCTGGGGGCAGGGCAGGGCGGGGCAGCTGACCGTGGAGCAGAGCGTCTGACCCTGCAGGCAGTAGCAGTGGGTGCAGCTGTCGATGTCCCAGCGCTCCTCGTCCATGTACGTCTTTCCGCCGAAGTGGCACACGGCACGTGGTGTGGCGTCTGGCCAGGAGAAAGAGCGTGTTTAAGAAACAGACGGGCAGATGTATGGCACCACGCGTGCCCGACACACACACACGGTTGGCCTGGTCGGGAGGGAGGAGTTACGCGGGTCCGTTACCACGGGGACGAGCGGGCCTACCCAGGCAGTAGGGGCAGCACTGGCCCTTGCGTAAGATGGGCCGTGCGCAGCTGACCGGAGGGCAGGACTCGGAGAAGCAGCTGATGGCTCCGTCCAGACACACGCAGCTGGAGCAGACGTTGGGCTTCCAGGACTCGGCGGCCAGGAACAGGTCGCCCTCCTCGTTGCGGCAGTAGCGGGGCATGCTGTCGTTGCTCGGTGACGGTGGAGTCACGACCTCGTCTGGAAATCGAGATAGAAAGACTCAGAGTGCGTGCAGGGAGAAGTCGGTTATGAGCTGACTACGCTGAAATGAGGGGCCATTTTAAACCAAATGACCGCAGAGATACCGGACCAGCGCGCATAAGCAAACAACCTTCCTCCTTTAGCTTCTCTGATAGGCTACCTCTGTCTCCGCCCACTCTGTGGCCTTGGTCCCACCCACCCTGTGACTCTGCTCCCACCCACCATGCAGGGGCCTTCATTCTCTTACCCCCCCTAGAGCCGTATTAAATACGTACGGCCCCCTCCCTATATAAAGGTCTGCTCACCCCGGGCAGTGTGGGCAGCAGGAGTCCTGCGTCCTGATTGGGTTCTGGCACAGAAGGGGCGGGCACACCTCGGTCTCACAGAGCACGCGGCCCGCCGTGGCATGTGCACTGCGTACAGGAGTCGATGTTCCACGTCTCGCCCTCCACAAAGTACTCACCCCCAGGGGCCAGACACACCGACGCCTCGCTCAGCTCCGGTCTGTGAGAGCCGGACTCTTCTGGGGAGGGGAGAGGTGCACAGGTACAGGTAGGTGTTTTAGGGTAGTCAGTACCGGTTAATAGTGTAACCAGGACCAGACCAAATCTGAGCCTGGAAATGTGGTCTCGTAAAACCTAAAAAATACAGTATGTGAAAATGAAATATAGCCATATGTTCTCATGTAACCGGTGTGATATCTATCAAGTACTCTCATAAGATGACATTGTCAGGTAATCTGACTAGGGGTGTGTGTGTGTGTGTGTGTGTGTGTGTGTGTGGGTGGGTGGGGGTCGAACCAGGGCACGAGGGGCAGCACTGTCCGGCCCGGATGCTGGGGTTGTCACAGGTGGGCACGGGACAGGAAATGAGGGCGCACATCTCGCGGCCAGCGTGACAGTAGCACTCTCTGCAGCCGTCGTGCCAGCTCTGACCGCTGTCGTGTCTTCTGCCGTCCATGGAGAGGCAGGAGCCCATCTTGATGGAGGGACCAATGGAAGAGGAGCTCTGGTCTAGAAAGGCCAACACACACACACACACACACACACACACACACACACACACACACACACACACAGATTTTGAGTAGTCAGTCATGTGTCATTGCAGAACATGGAACAAGTGCTTGGCTAATTTCAGGAGGACACAGTTTGAACATCAGTGGGAAGGAGTAGAAGGTGGTCATGGGAGGAGTTCTTCCAAAAGCACACGCAGCTCCTCACTAAGCCCTCTCGCTCCGTTAAAACATTTGCATTTGCTCTGAAACCTCCCGCCATCAGATCTCATCAAAATGCCCCCATCGCCGAAACACCCCACCCCCCACCAGCACTCCGCCCGTTTCGGGAGCGAGCATCATCTTCCAAAGGGTTCTCCGCGCTCGTGACGCTTCGTTGGGCATTTTCCCGCCACCCTGCCTCTCGTCTCCCCTCCGTAACGGCAGCAGGGGCCCGTCCCGCCCCAGATCAATAGCGCAGGGGAGAGCTCACCTTGATTAAAATCCTGCTGGTGAGATAGGAATAGGCCTCTGTGCCTTTGGAAAAATTCAAAGGGGGTTAGACCACAAAAAAAAAAAAAAAAGTTATTTTCTCCTTCTCAATAATCAGATCCTGGCGCAGAGTGGCTCATGAATATTTCACATGCAGGAATCCATTATTTAGGGAAAATCAAATGAGATACATGGGAACAGAAGATCACTGTGCAAACCTGGTCTTTGTTCGCAACAGGTGGGTTTGACAACCGAGACTAGCCTGAGGGTGGGGGTAGGCGGGGTGAAACAGCACGCGCGCACACACACACACACACACCACACACACACACACACACACACACAC
>NC_135227.1:16273164-16283164 GCF_052324685.1 Brachyhypopomus gauderio
AGACACGTGCGTTTTTTTGCCACAAGGACAGCGAACGGGACAGGACGTTGCCTGGGGCGTTAGCGTGATGTGGAACACTTCAGAGCGAGTGTAGTAATAGGTCAGGCAGGCAGTGATACGCCCAGTGATGACAAACCTCTGATGTCATAGGACCTCCGCGGCCAAGAGATGGCACAAGCATTCTGGGTATTCCAGCTGGCGGTCAAAGGTCATCTCGCTAATAATTCTCACGGGCCACTTTGGGGGGGGGGGGGGGGGGGGGGGGGGGGGGGGGTGAGTGTGGCTAAAGGCAGAGCAAGCACTATTATTTTTAGCGTGTTGAAATTTAATTATGTATGACCAGACAGAGGATGGGGATGAGTACACACACTCCCTCGGTCTCCTCCGTCTGTCGTAACCCAAGGTTATTGTGTTTCAAATATTTATAAGCGTTGTTTAAGAGAACATACAGTTATTATTACACTGATTCATTTAAACACAATTCCCTGTGATGGGTGTGGTCTGTGATGAGCAGGGTTAACCTGTGGAGGGCGCTCTTCTGTTGAGGCCTTTAAAACGGGCTCACAACACGTTTGTGTGTGCGTGTGTGTGTGTGTGTGTTTGTGTAGGCGCACAGTGACAAAACATGCAGACTCGAGCATACAAGCTCCAAAATAAATAAAAGCACAGATAAAGATTGTAGAAGTACTGCTATACTCAAACATACGCGCGCGCACACACACACACACACACACACACACACACACACACACACACACCCCTGCAAATACACAAACACATGACACACACACACACGCTGAACACAAACACGCACACACAAATGCACATGCATTACACACACACACACACACATGCAGCAGGCACACACACGCACACACACACACACACACACACACACACACACACACACACACACACACACACACACACACACACACACACACAGAGTCTGAAGCGTCATTCCTCTGTTACAGCTCTGGCAGCTGTGTGCTGAGCTCCAGTATGAAAGTACCAGTGTGATCTCCCAGCTTCTCTTCCTGCTCAGACAGTCCTGGTTTGCTTAATCACAGCCCTGGCGGCCTGTAAGCCCATGGTGCTGAGTGACCCATGCAGAGCTGAACCGGAGCGGTACGGAGTGGGCAGGAGGCCAGCTGTACTGAAACCAGCCTGCGAGCGCGCACACACACACACACACACACACACACACACACACACACACACACACTTCTAGAGCCAGACTGGCGGGCAGGTGGAACCCACACACACTCACAGATGATGTCACTGGACTGTCCAAGCAGCACACAATGGCATGTGCTAATGGCCTGTGTGTAACCATCACCCCTGCCTTGGGCTGTCGTACTGAAGTCAACAGCGCGACTCGGTGAGTATAACCTAAACTCCACGCTACAAAGGCAGACACACACACACACACACACACACACACACACACACACACACACACACACACACACACAGACACAGACCTAAAACACATGTCCCTTTACTCTCCAGGGCCTTTGCACATCCATTCTCAATTCTCAAGCAGCCTATCATTTCTGTCATCAGTCCCCCTCACTTGATCGCCTCTCACACACACACACACACACACCCCACCCCTCCAAACACACGCGAATGCTCCCGCACACCACTCCCCTTCACACCCACACGCTACCAACACACAAACACACACATGCGCAACACACGCACACATCTCATGTAAATGAGCGCGTAAAGTGGACAAAGTGTTCTCTAGTCCTTGCCAACAGGTATGGCTATTTTTAAAAGACATCTGTCTGGGGGGGGGGGGGGGGGGGGGGGGAGCGGGCACCGTGCTGCTGCTTTTCCTGCTGCCCCCGCACTGTAATGGGGCCACAAATGGGAGGTGTGTGTGCGTGGGGGGGGGGGTTGCAAGAAAACACAATCTTGGCACGCATGCTCCTTTCCTCCTCTCTCCTCCTCCTCTCTCCTCCCTGAAAACACAACAAACTAAGCACCCCATTTTCTCCTCGCCCACATGCTATGAAGAAGGAAAAAAAAAACAAAAACAACTGCAAGGTCAAGGGGTCGCAGTACGGTGACGGCACGGTCAATACGCAGGTAACCCAATACCACCAAGACTCAGGAAATCAATACACCCTCTCTCCATGAGAAGCCTTTCCTGGAAGCCGGGACACGACGGCCTGAACTGGGACCAGTGATGTGGCTCCTGAAATGTTGCCAGGGCTGATCTGGGACCAGTGATGTCGCTCCTGAAATGTTGCCAGGGCTGATCTGGGACCAGTGATGTTGCTCGTGAGAAGCTGGCATGAGTCATTATTTAAACAGCTGTCTTTAGTGCGGAGCTGCACACTACAGCTTGCCCAACACACAGCGTCTAACCGAGCTACTGAACCAGCGGGTGCTACGCCCGTAGCCCATTACTAGGGCCTGGGGTGGGGCGGCCGTGTGCCTGTAGGGGGGGTGTTAAGACCCGGATTAAAATGCACTTGTTGTAGGACCATTTTAGGGGCGACGATCACTCCACCTGCTCACTAGTCTGGCCTTAAAGCTCTCTGTGTGTGTGTGTGTGTGTGTGTACGCACGCACGCGCATTTATGGTATATGTGATTGTTTGCTCCACAGTCACAAACATCTATAATTGCTTCATAGGCAGACAGCCGTATAAAAGATTAATTGCAAAAAGGTTTGAAAGAGAAAGAGTTAAGAGAAAAGAGAGAGAGAGAGAGAGAGAGAGAGAGAGAGAGAGAGAGAGCAGCCCATGCAGACAAAGAAAGCACGCCTGCAGGCATTCCTCAGTCTTCTCTCCCCCCCCCCCTCCTCTCCCTTTTTCCCTTATCTTCCTCTCCTTCCTCCTCCTCTTCCTCTCCCTGGTCTGCCTTCCAGCTAGAAATCCCCGTAAAAAGTGGCGTGGGCCCGCCGACCCCGGGCCACCCGCTCCTCTAATTGGGCTCGTTGCATCCTGATCGTAACAGAAGGTTCAGCGCAAACACAAACGTGCAGGTCATGTCCCTCACTGCTCTGCTCATTTCTGGGTCTTTCCTCCCCATGACGTATCGATCTGTGGGGGGGGGGGGGGGGGGGGGGGGAATGTGTCTTGGGGGGGGACACATCTTTAATTGGACGGGGGCCAAGGCTGGAGAGCATGGAGGCAGACGGCTACGCCCCCGGTTATGAGCAGGTGCTCCTACAGTGCCTGATTCTGCCAAACCTCCCAAAGTTAGAGCCATCGTTACTGCTTATAGCTCAAACCTAAAGATTTTAGAGCACTGTTAAGCTAGTTCTTCTTGATATCAGCAATAGGCACATAAAATGTTTTTTTTTCCTCCAACAGACCAGACAAGTCATGAACTTCACAGTGGCCCGATGATGTGGTTGAAACTGAGTAAAAGACAGACCTGTGTGAGCCAGTAGTGTGTAGAACTTCCACCTGCTACATTCACCAACAGCTGATTTGCATCAGAAGTGACGGTGAGGAGCCTTCAAAGGTATCTCAGTGTTCCACTCTCTGAGAGGAGCCTAGCAGAGCAGCAGAGAGAAGCTCTGCAGACCCAGGTGTGGCATCTAACCTACACCAGACCTCCAGACCCAGGTGTGGCGTCTAACCTACACCAGACCTCCAGACCCAGGTGTGGCGTCTAACCTACACCAGACCTCCAGCCCCGGTCCGACTCTCTCTTCAGCCATTTCTGTCTGACAGAAAAGTCACTTGTCTGCCACCTACTTGTCTGTGTGTGTGTTTGTGTCGCTGGGTGCAGCCTGCTGTTTGCTTCCATGACTCAAAAAACAACAAAACAAAAATAAACACCCCCCCACAAACAGAAAGCAGAGCCGAACCACAGCGTCTGAACCACAGCGTCTGAACCACAGCGTCTGAACCACAGCGTCTGAACCACAGCGTCTGAACCACAGCGTCTGATGCGAACTTGTGACACAGAAGAGGCGTTCGCTCATCGATCAGGCGACAGCCGCGCTGCAGACGGAGAGGGATCCCCCGTGTGTCACTGCAGTTCTACTGCTGGGTACTGTACTGGTACAGGACCAACCGGGCCCATCACGGCTCTATTAAGCACTGGTAACGAAAGGGCGGAATGGGGGCCCCACACGTCTGCTTCAGCCCCGCTGAGCTTTGGTTGATCGGTCTGCCTAGAGAGTCATTAACATATGAAAGTGTTCCATCGTTGGTAAACACACACACACACACACACACACACACACACACACACACACACACTGACCTCTACAAAGGTCTCAGAGGTAGACTAGGAACAATGAACACAAAACTCCATGGAGTAGAGACAGAAAAACAGGACAAATCACATACCCTCTCACACACACACACACACACACACACACAGCCCTTACCTTCACACACAGGGCAGCACTCCCCTGGCACGGTGATGGGGTGGAGGCAGCTGTGTCCACAGGCGGCCGCTACACACCGGGCCTCTCCGCTCACACACTGACAGAAGGTGCAGTCGTCCTCACGCCAGTGGTCACCGTGCGCCAGGATCTGACCGTTCACATAGCAGCCTGCAAAATTCAACACGGGGAAGACGGGATCTGTGGACAGAGAAAGGGAGGAAGAAATGGAGAGACAGAGAAAGGAGGAGAGGGAGAATAACGGTTGGCAAAGGGACCATTCAATAAAGTTTCATTTGCTGAAGGCTGTTCTAGTGGAACACACGATGAACAGCCATAAACAGCCTTGACATTGTCTATTCACAGGCCAAGTACAGCACAGCCAATCACAGGAAGCATCTCTTCTGGTAAAAGCTATGTGGGCGGAGCCAAGCTTCCTGCTCAAGGCCTCTCCCCAGCTCAGCCTTTATGTGCCCTGGGATGTCGCGGGCTGCTTATTTTACAACTCATCCACAGCTGCACACTGCCACAGCTCGGTGGCAAAATATTACGTGAAACCGCAGCTAAAATACAGGAGAAATCCAGACTGTGAGGCAGTGCGTCCAGACAAAACATTCCCCAAAGGTCTGGTAAACCGAATCCAGAAAAAAAACCCCAACAAGACTCAGAGATACACACAACTGGTTTTTATATCTATGAAAACAAAACTTTTCACCTATAACACTCACAGAGCAATAATGCGGGGTGGAGGTGTAATGGGGACTTCATCTTAATTAACCACGCTTGCTGCAAAGTCATTAGAAAACTCATTTCCATACGAGCACAATCTGATAACTGTAATATCAGCAGGCAAAGGTAGGAAGCTAATAGAAAGCAGTAATATGTTGAGAAGAAGGGCCTACCCAGGAGAGGCACAGAGCAATCGAAATTACATGCTCCCAGGCACAACATTACTGGTGGTCTACAAAGTAAAACAACAAGCGGTTCCCTGAACTAATTAACCCAGGACGGCCGTTTAATTGGAGGAATAAAAAGTATGCAAAGAACTCATCGCACTGTGTTTCCTAGTCCATGTGCAGGAGAGCCCAATCATGCTTAATTGTTAATGCATTTCTAAGAATATATATAGATATAGATATAGATATAGACACACACACACTAATATATATATATTGTACTGGTACTGTTTATTAGCATTCCTTCTCACAAAATCACTGTTTGAAGCGGTTTGATGTTTGAAGCCCCTGGGCTGTTCATTGGAATTCCTGTGTGTGTCTGTCTGTGTGTGTGTGTGTCTGTCTGTGTGTGTGTGTGTGTGTGTGTGTGTGTGTGTGTGTGTGTGTGTGTGTGTGGTTGAGGCATGAGGGCGGCTCAGGAGTCGCTCTTCTTTCATGGAGATTTTGTAAAGACCGTGTTGCCTTATGGTCACGTGATTCTATTGAGAAATCATTACCCAACGGACACCCGGCACTTACGGTGCTACAGCTCGCTGGGCTGATTAAACGCCTGTTATGCCACAACTGCTAACGTGTAGTTACAGGCTGACCTGGATTATTTTATCATACTGTGCAGTCTACGGACCACATGCTAAGCTCTCAACACCTGGGGCTGTGCAGCTAAGGATCGTGGATTTGGATGAGTGTTGCGACGGTCCTTTGTTAAAGACACGCAGCCCTGCTTCACCATGAAAACGCTGCAGTAGATACTGAAGATGAGGAAGTCTGTCATTTGTGGGAGCATTACCCCGTACAGGGTATCTGCACATTTTTAAATCTCAAATTCAATGACTTTTAAGACCTTTTTAATACCTCTCACAAGAAAAAATAATACTATTACTGGGGATGCAGGTGTGTTCCAAATCGTTGACGGGGAGGGGGGGGGGGGGGGGTGGCGGTGAACTAACGAGAATTGTTGACGGGGGGGGTTTGGCGAACGAAAATTGTTGACGTTGTTGAGGCCGTATACTCCAACGCTAGAAATCTAGCACTAGGACCCTGGAGCGGTTATTTTCTGCATTAGCGCTAGATTCGGCAAAGTTCACATCGCGCCAGAACAACTGAACAACACACACTTATAATAATTTAATGCCTCCCCTCATAAAATTCCAGACATTTTAAGACATTTTTAGGCCTTGAATATGGAAAACTAAATTTAAGACATTTTAAGACTTTTTAAGGACCCGCGGGTACCCTGCCGTAGATCTAGATCATTTTAGTGAGGTCAGTGGTGTTGGAAGGGAGGTGTCGTGGACAGGGGTGTCGTGGACAGGGGTGTCGTGGACAGGGGTGTCGTGGACAGGGGGTGTCGTGGACAGGGGGTGTCGTGGACAGGGGGTGTCGTGGACAGGGGGTGTCGTGGACAGTGGGTGTCGTGAACAGGGGTGTCGTGAACAGGGGTGTCGTGGACAGTGGGTGTCGTGGACAGTGGGTGTCGTGGACAGTGGGTGTCGTGGACAGTGGGTGTCGTGCGGTTGCGGTCACCTTCGCAGACGGGGCAGCACTCTCCTTCAGGGACGTAGTAGCGCTCACAGTGCAGGGTGCCACACTGCGCGGTCAGGCACACCGACACGCCTCCCTGACAGCGGCAGAAGCGGCAGGCGTCCATCCTGAACACGTCCCCGTCACGGTACTCCACACCGCCGAAGGTGCAGGCGGGCTTGGTCTCTGTAAAATACCACCCGTCGTTACGGCATCGCACACCTCACGCTTTTGGGGCAAACGCGACGCCGGCCGGGGAGAAAACGCGGAGACGGCTGGCCGGGACGGCCTCCCCATCGCATCCGCAAGTCCGGCCAGTTTTTAGCAGCCGGGTTTCAAACCACAACGGAATTGGTCCGTGCTGGTCACCATGGCAACAACAGGTGCAAAAAAAAAAAAAAAAAAAAAAATCACCTTTCAGTCGGCGTGTTACGAAGCCTACTGCTGGTCACAACTGGAGGTCTGCACATTCGCTCTGGAAATACAAAGCAACTGTCTCCTCTACGGGAGACACAACGATGCCAGCAGCATCACACAGCAACAGCAGAATGGGACGTTGATGTCAATTCTTAAAATAGATGAGCTTAAAATATGCAAGTTCTTAAAAAATTTGCTAGTTCATTCTGCTATGTTCCTAGAGATGAATGACGCTGAAGTTGCCCTTGGAAACATTCTCTGGTGAAGGAATCCTCCGCGTCTGTGCAAGACAAGGACACAGTACGTTCAGCACGATCTTTCTCTCGGGAAGCGCAACAACTTCAAAGCATGCCGTTTTATTAGAGAAGAGAGAGAGAGAGAGAGAGAGAGAGAGAGAGAGAGAGAGAGAGAGAGAGAGAGAGAGAGAGAGAGAGAGAGAGAGAGAGAGAGAGAATGGTTTTGTTGGTTAGTAGGAACTGAATGAATTGCACAGTGATCCAGTAAGACTGCACACAGTGGTCACGTCAGCAACGGGAGGATGGGTGTGCAGACTTGCAGAATTTTGCAATCGAAGCTTTTTGCTCGTTTGCCTCTCTGATGCTTCTAATTACAGATACACTAAAGCCGAGTTAATGCTCACAGCTGAACTTGCAGTCGGCATACAAAGGCCGTGCGCGTCTAGCGGGCAGACCACAACCCATTACAGTACAGTTACTGCACCGATTGGTTGTGTGCGTCACCGTTAGCCAATAGGAACGAACAATGCAAAAAAGAATAATGCTCCGCAGGCATGCGTGCCCCTCCCCCACATAACAATAGGCGCCACCCATCTTGCAGATGAACGGGCAGGCGTCCAGCCCGGGCACCGGCGGCCCTAATGAGCTCAGTCTTGCGGGCAGGGTGGCAAAGCTCAAGCATGGCACAGGGTCAGGCCAGCACTGGGCAATTAGTGCGAGCGCCAGCAGTGCCAACGCAGCCGTCCAGAACCTTGCAGATGTTCTCCGCGTGATCCCCAGCTCTCGCGGGGGCAGTTATTCAGAAACGAGACAGTTATTGTCCGCCTCGCAGCAACTGAAGGCCTGCTGTGCGTAACAGCGGCCAAGGACACTTATGGGGACCGGCCTCCGAGACGGGATCATTTCCACAAAGGGAAAACGTGCGAAAAGCCAAAAAAAAAGAGAGAGAGAGAAACGAAGTGTAAATGTTCGGCGCGTGACCCGTCCAAGTTCGTTGCGGAGTGGAGCGGAGATCTCCGGGTGAGTAAACAGTCTGGCCAATCCCATCTGCCTGCTGTGACCTTCCCCAGGCTTACCGCAACAACGAGGGGAAAGGTCCGGCCTCGTGGTCCTGTCCCAGGGGGCCAGGGCTTCACAGGGGTCTGCTCCACGCTGTGCTCAGGCTGGGGGGGGGGGCACTGGTCAAGGTTCACTCCTATTTCCACCTCACTAGGCAGACATGCTGCATGAACAAACACGACTCCTGAGTTCTGTGCACCACAGAGAATTAAACACTACAACATACTGCTTCACAGTTTCACAGTAAAGTAGGTTTAAGCAAAGGGAGCAAATATCTCAGGTCCTCCCCTGAACATTTATCCGTTATCGGGGTCGAACCAGGACGGAAAGCGTCTCCTGAATTCGTAACATCGAGGACGCCCCGGGTAGGAATTCCAGAGGCATCTTGGCAGTACAGCGCTCCAGAAAGCGACGCCCCCCAGGCACACGGGATGGACGGCGAGCTCTCGTCTGCGAGCAGCCCTGCGGGGGGAGGCAACTCGGCGTGGGTGACGGATGGCGGCGGGACACTAGGCCTGCAGGAGGCTCAGCTCTAATCCCTGAAAGGGCACAGCGTGGCGCCGGAGGCTCACGTGGCTCCGACAGCAGAGTCTCGCCACCTCAGTAAACACCGTCGTCATCGGCTACGCGCCAGTCGAGGCGGGCGTGCCGTCCAGCACGACCAAGAGCAAAGTGTGCACAGCGTGAAAACAAAATGGTGTCTCCTTATACAACTTCACCGGCTAAATGCAATTTGGTGAGACGAGTCATGGATGGAAATAAAGGGTCGTTTGACTGCAGGGCCACAGGTCAGTACTCGAGCTCAGTCCTCTTACGGCTGATCTATGTCTTTGTTGATCATACATACACACCAAAAGTGTAATTTTCCTTTGAAGGATGCTAATTGAATAAATCCCTCTGTAACGTTACACTCCAGCAAGGTCTAATTCTCTCTCTGGGGAGATCCGTCCTCTTTAAATGCATCTGTCACAGTTAAAGATACCGGTAAACTATGGGAGCAGCTTTCCTCAAGGGGCCCTGGAGTAGAAGCTGCCTACGCCATTCCGTCTCTTAAGCCCTATCCGTCTGGCCACACCCATCATCGTCTGGCCACGCCCATCATCCGTCTAGCCTACAGACCCCCGCCCACGCCGGCAGATGCCTCTCACAAGTGTGCGGGAGGAAGCGTGACTCCATGGCACAGGCTGGCGGGGCTTTGTGGAGGCAGCCTCGGAAATTCTTTATCAGGGAGATTAGACATGTCTTCCGGCAGTTGAGCGGAGCTGCAGCACACACTTCAAAATAACATCGATTATGGCCCTGAAGCTACCCGCCCTCCCAAGACTGCTGTTTTACATAATATCACCCATAGTTCACTTACAAATCTTGCCCAGGTATGTATTGCCTTCGGAATGTAATTGAATTTGAGTTCAGGGTCATTTAGTATAACTCAAAACAATGAACCTGTAAGTC
>NC_135227.1:16598036-16663036 GCF_052324685.1 Brachyhypopomus gauderio
AAAAAAACTTTTATACATATATTTCTGTATGTAATGGACGAGCATCTAGTAACAGTGCTTTCAATTGCAGAGTCAAATGAGTTTGAGAAATTGGATTATTATGAGTCAATCATTGGATTAAATTGACTGCTTTGCCTGTCAAATTGCTAACATTTTCATTTTATATTATACTAAGAAATGCATTTCAAGGAAATTTGATTTGATATTTTCAGGTTTACGCTTCAGGCAAGATAAAGGAACAAAAGTGAGGCAGCTGTAAATGTGGCTATAAATGAACGTAAACAGCCCACGCAGCTCAATCTAGTGATCTGTTTAACTTTAAATTAAACAGTAACACACAGCTATGTGTTTTTTCCTTTTCTTCTTTAAAATGAAGGAAGACGTTAATCTGTTCTCAAAGAAATGTGATCTTGAATATAATGATTCCTTCATTATGCACAGAGCTAACAGAAAGCAGGTGTTCAATGACATCCAGTGAACCAAGTTCATTATTTCTTTTAAAAACAGATGTTTACATACAACATAAAAAGCGAGTTCAAATGGGCATTTGCTATTTTTTTTTTTGGAATAAAACTTATTTTACCTAAATAATACAACTGTATCTGGAAGCTAAGGTAGGATCCCCTTGATGGACTGTCAAACATCTGCCAGTGTACTAACATCTATAATGAGCCATTAACAAAACATGCCCTCTCCACCAAAAATGCAATTTACCACATTTCACATAAGCCCTTAATTATGCTAATGGTCCCAGAATTAAACAAATTCACAACAAGCTGATTGGGCCAGTGCATACTGATCCATTACAGAGACAGCAGAAGAATCGGTGGCATGTAAATAGGTCATGGAAAAGAGGGGAAACAGATAACATGTAGTACACATATTATGGATGCCACCCAAGCTGAAATGCGCCAGCTGTTGAAGACAACATTGTAATAATGCATGATTTGGATGATTGAGAGCAGAGGGCTAGTGGAGCAAGATAGCTGTGGTAATATAAATGACTCCAATATTATTAGCCTCATTTAACCCTCACCTTGCCTCATTTGAGAGTGAAGAGCAAAACCACACGTACAACACAAATGTAGCCCACACAGACCCGAGTTAGACAACACGGCCCAAAGCCCAAGCGGTGGCTTCCAAATACAACAGCTTCTGTTCCGTTCCCCTGCTGGATATGTGATGAGTGTGTGTGTGTGTGTGTGTGTGTGTGTACCTACACATGGGTGTCAGGGTGACCTGCTACCTTCTGACACCGAGGCTTGAATGGCCAAGCCCTTCAAATAACTGCATTAGTAGCACAGCCAGGTGCTCTGCCCCCGCAGCACGCAATTGGATTCTGGAATTCCTCCCATTTCTTTTTTTTTCTTCCCCTCCCAACACTGCCCCCCCCCGCCTCTGCTGAAAGTTGCATTTGTAAATTAGCAGGGTAACTTACTGTCTGGCCACTGCTGATAAAGCAGGCCCTTTCACCCTCTCTCCACAGCCCCCCTCCCATTCGCCTGCCCCCGGTTACCTCCACAGAGGGTGCAGAGCAATTACGGGGTGCCCCCAGACCAAATGAATCGAACGTGGATCATGGCACACACCTCTGTAGCGCGAGCTCTTACTCACGCACGCGTGCACACCGTCTACGCGCCAGCAGACCACACCTTGGGCCGGGGGAGGGGGCGGGGCTGAACGAACGCGGCCGGCGCGGGGCTAATTCGACGGCCAACGGGTCCGCCCGTCGGTCCTTCTCATGAATTTTCCCCCGGCGGGGGCGAGCGCATGATCAGATTTGTCGGCGCTCGGCGAGGGCAGGAGCACGGCGGCTCATTTCACCAGCGCTAACGAGCTAACGCCTGTCGATCGCTACCCTGCCGACTCGGGCGGGAATTCGATAGCGGGGCCCCGCTGGCATCCGGCAGGCCCCTGGCCCCGGCGGAGGGAGTTAATGGGCTTGATCGAGGCCCAGGTCACAGCGCACGCAGGAGTCAAGAGAGTCTGAGCTATTACTGAGGCAGGAGATGACTGCTGCTCTCTTGGTCTCTACAGTGCTGAAGGCAGCGGCGGACGGAGAGGGCCCTGCTAACCAGGCCAACAGCCACACGCTCACGCCTCAAACACGTCTGTCACATGCTTTGTGATACCGATTTACTACCACCCTGGCATGCCGGCTCGAGTCCGCTCTCTCCAGACGTGACGGGCAGTCCGTCCTGTATGAATATGTAGGGATGTTTAGGGCTGAATTCTCAGGCACGCGAAGTTACGCAGGAATACATGGCGATTGTGTAAGGATACTGTGCAGCAGGGGTGTGTCGATCGTTTTACCAGATATGGAGCTAGCGCTACCTTTTTAGTGACGGAGTCATCGGAGTCGGAGGGCATGCGGGTGGAGACGTGAAAGATGACCTCCACGTTTGAGGTAGCGTAGTATGGAGCTGTGGTGCCTGTACTGCCGTTCTCTGCAGACCACCCATGAACCCACAGTGCGTTGCCAGGTCCACCTGAGATGAGAGAGAGAGAGAGAGAGAGAGAGAGAGAGAGAGAGAGAGAGAGAGAGAGAGAGAGAGGAGAGAAGAGAGAGAGGAGAGAGAGAGAGGGAGAGAGGGAGAGAGGGAGAGAGGGAGAGAGAGAGAGAGAGGGGAGAGAGAAGGAGAACAAGCAATGCTATTAGCCTAATTCAAGACTTGGAAATACTACATGTAATCCAACGTGTGTATTATTGTGTGTGTACAATTGACAGGACAGAAAGAGTGAGAGTAAGTGAGAGTGTGTTTGTGTTGGCGTTTTTACCTCCCACCCCAGGCCAGAGACAAACTCTCCTCGTATGCCTGACTTCCATCAGTATTGGACAGTATGGAGCACTTGTCTTCCCTGGCCCTCACCAATATAAAACACAGCAATCTTGTGGGTCTCTCGACTGAAACACATGAGCACATGTATAAGCACAGAGCTTAGCAAACAATCCTGACAAATACTCAAATTAAACACAGAATGATTTGTGACGGGATTCTCTTTCACCAAAAGAGCAGAACGCCGTCAGAGTCCATGCTGAAGACACATTCACACATAGGGCCACAGTACAATATTTTCACTTGTGATGGCTATTTATAGAAATGTACATTGTAATAAATCCAAAATACCTAAACTTCTCACATTAAAAAATATGTGCAGCAAACATTACTGTTCAGACAAAGGGAAGATAAGAATGATTTAAAACAGAAAATCTTAGTATAAGCTGTTCTGATTTTTGTCTTCACAGAACTCACCATACAAAGGTAAAACTACTTAAAAATATAAAGACAAACAGGCTAATTATGTACGGATAGATGCACTTATATGAAGAGTCTGTGTGTGTGTGTGTGCATCGTGGGTCATATACATAAACGATATTGTGCACGCGCTGCCATATTTTGTGTGTTCATCTCTCTGCATCTTTTGGCTCAAGTCTCAGAGCAGCGTTGCTACGGAGGCGCCGTGCCCTCGCCCCCCGTGATGTTTGGCGTGCTCAGACAGCGGTTGCTATGAGCGGGGCAGGTACGGAGGCGGGGCAGGAAGAAGCAGGGGCCGATCCTGGGGGTATTCTTTAATAAGCCCCTGTAATTAGCCACTCTGAGTGCCTATTGATCGCTGTGGGCTGAGGAGTGCTGAGCTTGTGTTCTGCCAGAGATGGGCAGGATTAAGCTGGCGGGGGGTGCTGGAAGACAGACGCAGCACAGAGTGGTCTTAAGACATGTCTCACTAATAGTGCTCTTAAAGGATTTACCCTGCTCTCTGCAGGCATACGGGCCATTGCATTAGATGTTTGTCCATTCTAAATGCTGCTAAAATTATGGTTCCGAGCGATGAGTATCGGGCAATGATACACGACAAAAGTTGCTTCGCAAAGGATTCGAGCTGCCCGTGCCCGAAGATTAATACATTTATATATAATAAAATAAATATATTATTAATATATTTAATAAATAATAATAAAAAGATTTAATTTCACTGGTTTAGAACCCATGTGCACAGATTCCCATTTTTGGTGCAATGGTACATGAGTATGTAGCTAGTCTGAGTTCACAGAGCAGGCAATTAGAGATAAAAGCATACATGCTATTACAAACTTATTGCAGCACTTAAAGGGAAGCACAAGGGCATCTAAAACTCACCACTGCCTCGAATCCAAATTCTTGAGTTCTCTCAAGAGCTTTGAGTTCTTCTTCAGAAGATGAAAGCTTTTTCTGTTGGGTAATAATGAAATGTAGTCAAGGTAGGTCCACTGGTTAGCTATGTACACACTTATTCTATATAGTGCATTAAGCCCATTTCATTAATGTAGATGACTGTATACTAGCAGAATGTTCAGTGGTCTGGAAAAAAATGCAACAAAGCCTACAAACTTGCATTTTGAAAGTACTAAAACTACTGATTACATGGACAGTTTCTAGTATCTATAGCAACGAGGCCAGGCATTTTTCTACAGGTAAACCCTCTGACAAAAGTGTATGTACTCTTCTCACTACAGAAAGCATGAATGGAAACAGTGGGGCATATCAGAAACGTACGGGCTCCCTAAACTCCTCCTGGGATTTCTATCACAAATGTGATGACAAGCAAATTGGTCAATAGGAAAAAATAATGCGGCTAATGACAGAAAAGGGCCCGTGATTTCACAGCAACAGAGAGGGAAGACGTACCTGACGTGAGGGGGGAAATAAATGGGTCCACACGCTAGGGGTAAAAAACACAGACTTCAGCGAATAATTCCTAGATCTGATGGTGAGTCGCACCTATGAAAACGTACCTTCGGTCCCACGAGTTCATGCCCAACTCGTTGAGGAGGGAGTCTGCAGAAGTAGAAGGGTTGCTTTGGGTTCCTGGTGGGTGGGCTCTCTCTGGCCAGCCGCCCTGATGCTGGGATCTTCGCTCCGCCTCCTGTCCAGCTCCTCCCCTTCCTGCCGTGCCTGCCTCTGGATGGTCTCCATGATGGCGCCCTCGGTCTTGTGGTTCATGCCCATGGGTGGTGGGGCGGGCTGGGTGAGCCTGAGCGGAGGCTGTGGGAGGCACTCTGGACTGCTGAGGCCCAGATCTTCCAGCAGCTGGTCCAGCACATCCACGTTGTCCTCCACCTCCACCGTGGAGGAGCACCTGCTAGAGAGAGACGAGCCCGGCTTGGAAGGTGTGGAGGGACTGAGATGCGTACTGGTGCGAAGGCTCCTCTCCATAGCTGCTACAGTGCATGGACGTTCCTTCCAGGGTCTTGTAGAGAACGCTACTGTCCCACGAGTACTTTCCAGAGATGTCCCGCACAATGACCCGCACCTCGGAGGAGTGCTCTGCGGGACACGGGCTAGACAAGGCCGTGGTGGCGCCCTCCGTGGGAATCTGCAGGTAGGACACCAGGGTGCTGTCGTTGAAGACAAAGAGCTGCAGGTTGGGGCTTTTGAAAACCTCGGAGGAGAGTTCAGAGGATTCCACGTAGGGGTTGTCATGGTTCTCGTTCACCAGGCTGTGCAGCAGGGCGGGGGCCTCCGCTCAGGGGATGGTGACCCAGGTGGTTCACTAGATGAGTCATGATCATCCTGGCAGTCAAAGGAATCAACTCCATGTTCCTACGTTTCTTCTCTGCAAACACCAACACCAAAACACAGGTTGTCAAATGAGGTTTTATATTATTATTAGTATACAATTATTATTAAATTTTATTATTTTATTTTGCAGAAAACAAGTCAAGCATCATCTGGGTGTGGGTGAACGTATATTCCCTAAAAATACCCTAAATTCCCTAAATTTCTCAGGTTCTCCACAGTAATGCAGAAATCTCTCCCTCAGCTTCCACAGCATGATTTTCAGTTCACACTTACACAAGTTCTGGGATATATCATTATTATTATTTTTAAATCAATCAAGACATCTTTAAAAGCTCCATTCACTCATCCTCTGTGAAGTGGTTGGGGGGTGTATATCAAAGAGCCGTCCTAATGAGCATTACACCTTTTCCCAGCGAGTAAGCAGGGTTCACCAGTGCTCTCTGAATAACATACGTGTAAATGCTCAGCAGAGCTCAAAAGAGAAATCTAGTGCTGTAATTAGCACATATTAAGATGAGAAAATGCACATGTGCACATTATGACTGTGCCATTAATGCCATCTCCATCAAAGCAGGACAGGCTCTTTGGGGGAAACCACTGCTCCGCATTACACAGGCACGGGGCTTTGAGGCGAGCTAATCAATAAGAGGCTGGGTGCTAGAAAATTGCTCTTAAGTTGCTCTTTGGCAGGGGCTCCTTGTATTGTGTGTGGAAGTATAAAAGATCAACAGACAGATATTAGCACTGCAAATGTCAGCGCTTTTTCACCTACCCTGAAGGTATATAAGGACTAAAAGATACAGCTGCTGGAAAAGGGAACCTCTTAAAAAAAAATACACTACAATGATATAAAAAGTCTGTAAATATTACCTAATGGATATGGCAAGGTCAAATATGGAGAAAAATCTGGTTTCCCAAATAATTGACATAAATGGGTTCTTTAAGTGGAGGACTAAAGCGTTTTAGCTCAGACTGCGCTACATTTTGTCAAATACTTTTATAAAGAGCTCCGACTAAACTCGAAGGGGAAAATGCCACTGCTGTTCTGCGTTGCTGAAAAGGGCAAAATCTGACTAAATCTTTGTATATACTAGCTATTGTTGCCCAAATATATGCGCTCACACACGTTTACAGCAGGAACAGAGATCAAAAAAAAAAAACAACCACACAGAAATACTATTCAACAGAGTGAATACAACAAACAATCGGAATATTCTCCGAATGCAGCGCGGAGCGGCGCGAGCGTGGCGGCGAGCGTGGCGCGAGCGTGGGGCGAGCGTGGTCGTGCTTACCCTCCGCCACGGTGAGGAGGTCACCGAAGTCGCCGGCCGCGCCGGCCGAGGGCGGCGGCTCCGAGTTCTTGACTTGGCCGAGCGGCAGGAAGGGGTCGTAGTCTGCCGACAGGTCGGACAGGCTCAGGAGGTAGTGGCTTTGCTGCGTGTGCAGGTTGGAGCCAGACACGCAGCAGTGCAGGACCTGATGCAAAGGGAAACAGCTACATGCACGTGCTGTGTGGGCTCTAGAGTCTGTCCATGTTTATTTTAGCTTCTGATGACAAAAAAAAAGAAAAAAAAAAAGGCTGGAGATGCCACCCAAGATGGCGGTTTAAACCGAAGCGTTATGTGAAAGTGTTGCCACAGACGGATTAGTTTAGGCGAGCCTGCAGTAAACCACCATATGGAAGTGAGACATTATCAAAGCTAAGCCAGAAAACCCTGCGAGAGGGGTAATAATCAGGCTAATAATGCCGTTCTCATGCACCGTGGCGGCGTATAGAGGTGCTTAAACAGATGGCCGTGCCAGCACTGGCTGTGTGAGATGAGAAGCAGTCCTGCACAGTTCATCACAGGGCCTGAGCAGCAGCGCAGCGCTTGATTTAATTAAGACTTCGCCCCTTGGCTCGTTCTCATACAGGGCTCACACAAACACTCGGAAGCTAAACAAACCCTGTCGTACACTACCCAAACCTACATTACAAAATATTAACTAGTTTATCATTTCAGTCTTACTAGGAAATAAACTTTATTTCTTTTCATATAGCAATTAGTGTAGACGGACTCGTGTCCTAATGTGCTCTATCGGAGAAACCCCGTAATTAAAGGATCTTCCCAGTCTGACAAACCCCAGCACATTCTGGACGGGCTTTGCGATGCACGCTCACCGACTAACTGCTGTACCACCGACTCTCTTCCTGACATTTCGGGGAAGACAGTTAAGAATGCGAACGCTTTCTTTCTTCCTCAAGCCGTCTGCTCGGTGACGGAGCAGGACGTCTCGCATAGCAACAATCGCGGCGACACGAGAAGGTGGAAGTGAAGAGGGTCCAAGTGGGGGCTTTGACACGCCTAATTACATACATCCACGACTGCCACTCAGCTGCCACTCGCAATTAAACATCAGACGAAAAACCCCGCAGAGAGGAAAAGATGCTTGACTCTCAGTTTGACAAAGTCTGGTCTTTGAGCGAGGTGAGCTGGGCGCTCCCAGCAGTCTGGCTGGGCCGGGTCTCAGAAGGCATCATTAAAGAAGCTACGTGGCTCTCAGGAAGACGTGCGTCTTCCTTTCTGCGCCGACTTCCTAGCGTTAAACTAAACCGAGCTGTGCGGTGCAGAACAAATGTATTTTTTTCTGTTAACTCGACAAATGCGAAGGGCAAATCGCGGTGACGACGGCAAATTAAAGCCTGAATTATGTGCGCTTGGGGTCCAACGTGACTAGCACTGATAAAGGGGCAGATAAAGTAAACCCACTGTGCATATAATGACCAGCTGAACATGATTAACAGTCATATGAGTAAAGAGGAAAACTAATGACGTTTATGCTGTCCGTTTCTTCTTTGCACCAGGTGCAGTTTCTCTCATATGATGATGAGTTGAATGCTCAAGTTCAGCATTCATTGGCAGGCTTATCAATTGAACAATAGGACATTTAAATAATTTGGCCATTTTTTCCCTCCGAGCATGACATCTGCACAAAGGTCTGTGGCCGACCGCATCTGCTCAACAGCAAGGGACTAATATCTCATTCACTATGCCCTGCCTTGTGCCCTCATTGGGCTCTGACGACTAAACGCAAGCTTTCCTCTCCTAGCTTGACGAGTAGATGTTGCAATACCGCTGACATTTGTTTGGGATAAACTGGGAACCCACCGTAGCAAAAATGTGCGGCAACAGTATTAAGATGTGGAAAATGTGCAAAGGGACTCTTGTACGTGGGGGGGGGGGGGGTCACTACTCTACCCTGTAGATGTAGTCCAGCAGAGGTGCTTTGTGAGAGGCAGGGTCGTCCAGGACAGGCATGCTGATGGACTCCAGCAAGATGGACAGTGGAACGGCCATACACCAGTCCAGCAGACACAGCAACAGAGACACCATTAACTACAGAACACAGAGGTGACAGAATAATCTGTTTGGTTAATCAACTCAGCAGTCCTAGAAAAAGAAGAAGGGGAAAAACACAAACAAAAAAAACCTAACCCACACCATTCTGTGATCTGGGATGAATTAGCAGACAACTGCTCGGAAACAGAGGCACGTGCGACGTTTCCGAGAGCGTGCAAAGTGGGCGGAGCTCTGCATTCATCTGTAAATAAAGCGTTGTGAGGCAACCCTTCGCGTCGAGAACGGGTCCTCGGGGACTTTTCTCCACTCACCTTTTTATCTGCCTCCACGGTGGAGTGCTCGGCGCTGGGGAGCAGAAATGCTACGGTTGCTACGAAGATCTGCAATAGAAGGAGAGAAAGAAGCCGTCTGTATCAGAGGCACCTTGACCCGGCCAGGAGGAGAACCCACGCGCACACCCACCTCAATGATCCTCTTGGGCAGGGAGTGCTCCACTTTCTGCAGGTTACGCCAGTGGGAGATCAGCAGCTGGAAGACATCGCAGGCCACGTGGGACACGGTCTTGTTCCCAAACTGGGAGAAATGATGAGCAAGAAGTGCAGTGAGTGTGACAAGCCTGTGCTGAGAGACGCATCATTAACGAACGTCCCCAACACAAGCACTACGGAAGGAAGAACAAATATGGATGAAACGAAGAAGGTGGCAAACTTTTAATATTTCGCTAATCACTGGTTATATGAAGGCACGGCAGAATGTGTCAACAAGCAACATGGATTTCGGATGACGGTAATACGAACGCGTGAAGATTCTAGTTCGGCTTGGATTGGCTCTTCAACTACGACAGAAAACGTATTGGGGAGAAATGACCCAAGAACACAGAGGCAGCAGCTGTAAGAGTTCACCACCTGGTTCTGGATGAACGCTCGCTGTTCCAAGCCCCTTTTCTTTTTTCGACAGACTCACTCCATGTCAAGTTGTGCACAGGAGCGATTACTCGCCCACTTTTGGGGTGGAAGAGGGCGCGGGATGAGAAAGCTCAAATTGGAATGCATCATTCTAGAGGAGTGGCTTAGAAATGACTCCACCGTGTCCCTGCACTGTTCAGAGTCCTCTAAAACACAGAGGGAGACGAACAGTAGAGAACACTCCTGTTGTCCTCTATAGGTATACCACACACACACACACACACACACACACACACACACACAGAGAGAGAGAGAGAAAGCTCCCAGGTGTATGTATGCATTAGCGGTGAGATCACCGATGCTGTATGTCATCTCCAGTAAACCAAGACCCCTAGAGGCAACACACAGGAGGCGATGACAGAACACGCCCCCTCACCTTCAAAGTGACGCCCAGCACGTTGATGGCGTCCTTCACTTGATGGTGAACCCTCTGCTGGCCCAGCTCCTCACACACCCACAGGCCCAGGCTGCAGATAGCAACACACCTGCGGAGAGACGACGCTGGCGTTTACCCCCTCCACACGCCCGCCAACACCTACCGCCAACGGCATCTCAGCTATTGCTAATTTGAAGCACGCTCATGGGGACAAATATTCAAGCCAGCAGTGGCCATCCTGCAAGTTGAGCTTTTAAAAACGTTTTTAAACCAACCAAGTTGGAATAGAGAGTGCATGAGCGCATGCTAACGGGGGCAGGGAGTGCAGCGTTGGCTTGGTCTTACCTTGCCTCTTCACAGGGCTCGTTACGCGCCGTCTTCAGCAGGTTGTTCACGAGGTACTCCTGCAGGGACATGACACTGACACAGCGCACACAGCAGAGAGGCGGCAGGGGGACGCGGACACGGGGCGTCCCGCAGGGGCAGGACCGCAGCGGCAGGACACATACCTTTATGTCTACTCCTGGGATGGCCTGTAGTGAGGGGATCTGCTGGTACAGGTTGGGGAAGCACACGAGAGACCCCAGCAGCGTTTGGGCTTCAATCCTCGGAACCTGTTGAACAACGCCAGAACACAGCTTTATTTCGTGTGTATATGTTATATATGTGTACACACACACACACACACACACACACACTCCCTCTGTATTCTGTCCTACAGGTCTCTGACGGACCTAATCTGTACACCACGTCTCTCGGGGTGCAGGTACCTCAAAGGAGTCGGAGCTGAGGGCCCGTGCAGCAGCGGTGATGAAGTCCCCCACCAGCATGGAGAAACCGGGCAGGCCCAACAGAAAGAACCGCGGCGTGCAGCACCTGATCATCGTGTTCAGCACGTCCTGAGAGGCAGAGAGGGAGAGAGAGAGGGGGATGGAGAG
Organism: Brachyhypopomus gauderio; assembly: GCF_052324685.1. Lineage (NCBI taxonomy): Eukaryota > Metazoa > Chordata > Actinopteri > Gymnotiformes > Hypopomidae > Brachyhypopomus > Brachyhypopomus gauderio. Next base: position 16,609,218 of record NC_135227.1, read on the forward strand.
ACAAAAAAAGAACAGGAGAGGGATAGACAGAGAAAGAAACGGGGGTGGGGGGGGAGAGAAATAACATGGGTTGGATACAAAAGGAAAAGTCAGTCAGACTGTGTGTGAACGCATGCCTCAAAGTCAAAGCTACGTTCAAAACAGTAACCTCAAACGTGCACGTGCACGAGCGTGCACGAGCAGAGGTGCCCACGCCGGCGACACGCGCCCGCGAGCTCACGCATTCATCTCCCTTAATTGAATCTCTTTGTAAAGAGAGGTAGGCAACAAGGCACAGACAAGAGGAGGAGGGGAAAAAAACCACAGAGCACAACCTGGATGAGCCAGCAGGGCTGAAAGAACAGAGACCCGCTGAGATGAAGATGTAAAATTGGGGGAAGCGCAGAGTTTTGCGTCGACGTTTTACAGTCATTTCGCAATAATTGACCTTTGCGACGCCGAGCGAGCCGTAGTAATTAACCGCCATAAAACAGCAGTGTGATTACTGAAAATGAATGGCCTGGTGGAGGCAGCACTTTTGCCAAAGCAGTCCCATTATGCAGCTTAAATAGAGCAGAGCCCAATCAAAACAGAGTTGGTGGAGAAAAGGCTCACGCAGGCCTGAGGGCGAGAGCTGGGGGGGGGGGGGGGGGGGGGGGGGGGGGGGTTAATGCCCACAACGCTCCGACAAGCCAAAGGAAGCCGCGTGTTGTACAGCTGGGAAACAGCTCACAAACTCCTCATGTAGCGGACGGGGGTCGACTTTGGTTTGGCAAAACCAAAGACACGTTACTATATGAATTTTTGGACAAATACCTCCATCTAACTGAATTACTGTACGATATCGAAGTGATTTAGGCACCATGGTGAAATTAGTGTGCTCTTGTTCAGTAAGGCAGGACTTAATATATTAATCCACACAACACCTGTTGGCAAGAGCTGGATTTTCTGACTTATCTATTTCTCCTGTGAAATGCAATAACGGGCATCAAACATTAACCAAAGTCCTTATTTGAACAGTGCATCCATAAATGCATTTCACAAGGCGGACGTAGGGTGTGCTCTGTATTTTAGCCACGAGGGAACACACACTGGTCATCATCCAGTAATCAGCCACAGTTTGTACGCAGGCTACGTCCACTCCAGTGTGGAGCTGCTCTCTGCGGCGTGTACTGGAGGCCGTATTCACACCTGCATACAGGTGCACGGCCAATTAAGGGGCCCAGGCAGCGAGTTGCTCCATGGGAAGGCGCGGAGCCGTCTACCTCCGATAAGAGGACGCCACAGGCGGACGCAGAGCGTCTCGCCGTCCCGGTGGCGATCCCGCTGGGGTGTGAGAGCAGACGGGACTCTCACTCGCCGTCTGCCCGCCTCTGTTTGCTGCCCGTCTTGGCACGCGCCTCCGTATTGTGTGTGGCGCAGGCAAAGCGGGGCAGGGAGAGGCGAGAGGGCTCAGGGCCGCGCCAGCACGCCTCCGTCTCCCCACAATGCAACGGGCCATCTTTAATTAATCCCACACACACCGGAGGAGCTCCAGCTTGATTTAATGACATGGAAAACATTATAATGAGCTTGTCTCTCAGCCAGAGGAGAAAAGCCTATAGTTCCATCCCAGGCATGGGCATTCGCTCAGAAACATACACCGACACACACACACCAACACACACACACCGACACACACACACCCACACACACACACACACCTACAATGGCACAAACACATGGTGCAAATTTTTTTTACTAATTTCTCTGCATATTTCTCTCTCCTCTTCAATAGAGGAATATATGTGGAACTAAGTGTACTTATGGCATAACAGGAAATGTAGCACCTATATTCAGAAAAGGTTGAGGACAAATAACACTAGCGCAAGGTGGTTTTGAGACCATCTTAAAGACAAAGTCCCTGGTGAATAAGTGGTCATATTACCACAGGTTAAAAGAAAATGATATTTGCATTCATCAGCAAATAAATATATGATACAATCAAAAAAATAATGCAACATAAAAGTTCATCTTATCTTGCTCAGCGAATGATCTTATATGTAATCATTACACTGACCAGAAAGCCATTTGTGACCACATATCTGAAAGTACCGCCATCTAGTGGTTCATGAATGTACTTTCACTTTGATTATTATTTATGTCGCATTAGTGAAACGTGATTGAGACCTCATACTTCTAACTTGCATGCTGGAATCGTTTTATGTTGCCTGGCACTTTATGGTCAACGTGAATGCACCAAACAATGGAGCAACACCAAGTTGGTATATTCACCAATTTATGGAAAGTTCAGCAGCATAAACCACTAGCACCACCTGGTGGTCATATGTTGAACTGTAAAATAAAATTGCGAACTGAAAATGAATGAATGAATGTTTGTTGAACCAAAATGAACAAAACCTCATTGACACCCATTAGAACCCAGGTGGGCAGATTGATACCTGGTCATCACTGGTGAAGCCCTTGTGCATGACATGGTAGAGATGAACCAGAAAGTCGGAGTTGGGCAGCACGTCCTGGTGTTTGGTCATCATCTCACAAATGAGTCTGTAGGCGTGCAGCTTCCCTGTCTTAAAGTCTGCAGGCAGCATGGTGGCCTGGAGAGGCAGGAGAAATGCGGAAGAGCTCAATTAAAAACGTAGAAAAGCACGGATGAAAGGTGGGGGGTGAACGACACCTTCCAAATCAACATTTGACTTCCACATCCAATTAGCTCCTTGCTTAGGGAACATAAGTGTGTGTTTTACAGATCAATGACTCACTTTGAAGAGCCAAGAGGCCAACATTCGAAGAGGCGGGATGAAGAGGGTGCTGGGCAGAGCTGATTGGTTGTCCATGTTGAGTCCCAGGTTATCTCTTATCTGCAGGTCACATTCGGTAGCATGAAAATTACATTGTTCTTGAAAAATACAGACGTCTTTTATTATATTCAGTGCTGAAATCACTACATCATCAGTCTACATCGATCACAATGTGGTGCTTGCTTTGATTCTAGAAGACTTAGGACACAGCTGCTTAGATGAGCCTGAGGACACGCCCCTTTCCTAAAAGACCAGGATGCACTACCTTTGCCAGCTTGTGCCAGAGCTCGTACAGGTAGCTGAAGACCTTGGCGTGGATACGAGGACAGCGGATGCTGTTCACATCTCCCAGAATTCCCAGAATCCTCCGCCAGATCACAAAGGCGGAGTCTGGGTGCCAGCCCGTCAAACAGCCGCCTGCGATGATGCTGATGTCATCAGACAGAAATTCACTACTGTCTGTGAGGGAAAGAGGAGAGAAAGAACGTCAAAGTATGGAGAGATGGAGAGAAGAGAGGAGAGGTGGAGAGGAGAGAAAGAGGGAGAGAGAGAAGGCATGAGAGAGAGAAGGGGAGAGAGGGAAGGAGAGGGGGATAGCGAGACAGCGTGAGTGAAAGGGAGGGAGAGAGAGACGGCATGAGTGAGGGAGGGAGAGAGATGGTGTGCGTGAGAGGAAGGGAGAGAGAGAGGAGGGAGAGAGATGGTGTGAGTGAGAAGGAGGGAGAAAGAGGGCAAGAGAGAGGGAGAGAGAGAAAACACTTGTTTCAGGGTTAGCAAACTATCGGGTTCAGAGATGATCCCTTTCACACCAATTTCATTCATTTTCAGTCTCGTATTTAATAAGCTTATGTGTTTCCACACCATGGAGTGGAAGCCCAGAAGCCACGCAGGCCAGAGTTTTGTGGAAACATATCGATGAAACAAAAAAAAACAGTGTGAAGTGGTAAACGGTGAAGCAGGCCAGAAGTTTACAGAAGTTAGGTATCCTAGTTGGGGTCTATCTATGAGCCTGTGGGCAGGCCGGGCGGTGGGGGGGGCGGGGGGGTGTGGAGCAGCAGTCTGGTGCAGTACCCAGATCAGGAGGCATGTGCATGGCGTCCTCCAGCAGCTGAGGGCAGTCGCCGTACCCCGGGGGCAGGAGCAGGGTGGGAGAGACAGAGGGGCATGGGGACAGGGGGGCAGATTGGAGCGAGTGGGCACACTCAGAACCTACACACACAAACACACACACACACACACAGTAATGGGAGCACAAGGTGGACAACCATAGACACAATCAACCACAACAGAAAACACATGTAGTGCTTTGATCATAGAGCCACAGACGGCGTACATCAAAAGCATTACCAAATGTAAGAAGACTTGACATTTGATCATATGGTGCTTTGGATATCATCCAAAAGAAAAAAAGAACTTACTGAGAAAAGGGATTCATTCCATCAGCAGACTGGATTAATGTTCACAATTACAGAGGAAGGTATTACTGCACAAACAGCACTGGGATGTGTGACACTCTAAAACACCATGTGACATCACACCATCATGCAAACCAGTGGGATTCACATGTTGATCAGAAGGGAAAAGGGCGGGAAACACAGACAGCACACTTGCTCATCAGGACACTGGATCACGGTACACAGAAGAAGGGGCGGGGTCTGTTATGTAAATGAACCCGTGACCTCTGCGGCCTTGAGCTCTGCCTTTTGGTGGCGTCTGAACAGGGTGAAGATGAGCCTCTGTGGCCCACGGGGCGGACGTACCCGCCAGCGCCTCCGTGTGGCTGAGCAGCAGACTGCGCTGGCTCTCCGTGTCAGTGGGCGGGGCCGAGCCTCTGCCCCCGCCCTCGCCGGGCCCGGTGGGCGAGTCTCGCTCCTCCTCCACGGCCTGCCACGCCAGCAGGTTGACGTCGGCGTCGTTGAGGTAGCTGTTCGACGCCTCGCTGCTCACGCTCTCACCTGCGAAAGGGGGCGGGGTCGCAGAGGGGCCGGCCGTTACCGTAACGAGGCCCGCGTCGTTTGCTGTTAGCTTCCCTGTCCGCTAACGCTGTTCACAGAATACACTCGAGTGTTTGCTTCACTTCTGTATGTTAGCACTACTCTGCTACATATATATACACTACACACAGGACACACGCTGATGAATCAGGCTGAATGTGCACTTGTAATGTACTTATTCCTGCAACACGTTATCAGCAGTAAATTGCCTCCTGCAAAAGGACACATATGAAGTCTCTAGAGGGCCTGGCCAGCGCCTGCTCACTTTTCTGCCCCAGCTTGGGCCGGCCGGCTCCTCCGTCTCCCGCACACTCCAGATCCACGGGACTGCTGCTCCGCCGAATCATGATCTGGGCATAATTACAACACATTCTTCTGCTCAAGATCAAAGCAGATTTAAAATACAATATTGCAAGGAGGTGTAAGCAAACACAAGTCATCACCGAGGCTGACACGGAGCCAGTGCCAGGATTATGGGAAGGGGACGGATGTATGCGAGTACTGACCGTCGGGGCCTCGGTCCTCCCAGCTGAGCTGTGCTCAGAGAGGCAGACTCTGCCATCCGAGTCCTCCCTCCTCTCGCCTACAGTTTCTGACACACACACACGCGCGCACACACACACACACACACACACACACACACACACACACACACACACACACACAACTCCTATCTTTGAGATTGTGTGCGTGAAAAGCAAAGCAGTTTTGTGTGTGTGAACGAGTGTGTGTGTGTGTGTGTGTGTGTGTGTGTGCGTATACACCTGTGCGTACCTGGGAAGGAGTCGGTGAGCTGCTGGGTAATATCTGAGGTGCTGCTACTGCGTGGGAGGGGACTGTCTCCCTCTCCCATCTCTCCCTCTCCACCGTACTCACACAGCTGACCTTCGTCTACATCTGACACACGGAGCAGAAAGACGCCATGAGACCCTCACACACCACAGCTGTCACTGTACTGAACTGCACAGGTGTGAAAACAAACTGCTAGGACACATTAGGAATGTAACTGCAACTACTCTGTGTGAAAGTAAGACAACATGTAGAGTATCAAACATGAATTAGGAAATTACTTGAGAATATGTAATGAAAAAACGTTCTACAACTATGAAATAAAAAAGAAAAAAAAACTGCATCGGAAAATGTGAGTTTTCTGTTAGAAATATAAAATCAGGGTTAAGAAATTGTTCATCTTGTACATGAAGACGGAGAAGACCAAGAGGCCCAAAACCCAGAAAAAAGCGAAAAAAGATGGAAGCTGAGGAAAGCAGACTGGAGAGAGAGAGAGAGGGAGAGAGAGAGAGAGAGGGAGAGAGAGAGAGAGAGAGAGAGAGAGAGAGAGAGAGAGAGAGAGAGAGAGAGAGAGAGAGAGAGAGAGAGAGAGAGAGAGAGTTACCTGAGAGTCTGTGAGAGCAGTGAGAGTTGTGAGAGATACCGGGTAAGAAAGAGCTGACCGTGTGCAGCAACACTGGCACACTCTTAGTGACCGGCAAAGCCTCACACAGCTGAACACAGTTGCTGATAGACTGGCTCCTCTTAGCTAGCCATGTAGCGCACCCAGAAGGCCAACAGAAAGAGAGCAGGAGGGTGAAAGAGAGGGAGGGAGAGGGGTAGAGAGAAGGAGAGGAGGGTGAAAGAGAGAGAGAGAGAGAGAGGGACAGAAAGGGAGAAAGCAAAGAGAAGAAAGCAAAGTCAACCACAACCCACAGAAGTGAAAAAACGCTGCATGCTAAGAGCTTCTCTGTGCAGGAGATGTAGGGGAGGAAATATAAAACCCACAACTCACATGGTCAGATGGACTCAGTTAACAGATTATTCTCTATATTTCAGCTGGTATATTTAACAACATGTAACCCGTATTATAGAGATTATGACTCTGTCATTTATATACTAAATATACAGTGTATAGGAGTATGATGATTTTAACAAAGTATTATATTTGCAGTATCAACAGGGACCATTCACAATACACAAACAAAAAAACTGCACTGCATAAAAGAAATAGCATGAAACATCAAAGAAGTGATTTGCTAGGGTTAATTACTTAAATAATGCGTGTTTCCTTTGAAACTCAGTTTCTCTGTAAGAAACATACAGGTTCAAGTTTTCTCTTCTAGTGACAATGAGATGCAAATCTGCTGGTGCTGGTAGACCCACTTCATGTTGGGTGGAGAGCCTTCCTCTGCAGTGCACTTTAATTACCCACTGTGCTATCTAGCTAGCGTCACTTTCACTGTGTTACCTTTCTGTGCATATTAATTAGCATTCATTATGGCCTTAATGAAACCATCAAAAACAACGCAGCAATTGGCAACTGTCTTAACAAAGGGAGGAGAACGGAGGTCTGATTGAAGAGGAACGAGGGAGAAATCAAACGAGGAACCTGGAGCCATGACGCTCTAAGGGTCCTGCTCACGCCTGCACACGTCTGCTCACGCCTGCACACGTCTGTTCACGCCTGCACACGTCTGCACACGCCTGCACACGTCTGCTCACGCCTGCACACGTCTGCTCACGCCTGCACACGTCTGCACACGTCTGCTCACGCCTGCTCACGCCTGCACACGTCTGCACACGCCTGCACACGTCTGCTCACGCCTGCACACGTCTGCTCACGCCTGCACACGTCTGCTCACGCCTGCACACGTCTGCTCACGCCTGCACACGTCTGCTCACGCCTGCACACGTCTGCACACGCCTGCACACGTCTGCTCACGCCTGCACACGTCTGCACACGTCTGCACACGCCTGCACACGTCTGCACACGCCTGCACACGCCTGCACACATATCTGTGGGTGGTTCCAAAGAGTCCTTCAGACTGAAATACATCTGCTCCAGTCTCAAGAAGCTCTCCAACACGAGGAGATTCAATCTGCCTCTAGGCAGTGGGAGGAGAGGAGAGCCAGCAGCAGCACGTACACAGTGTGTGTGGGAGGAGAGGAGAGCCAGCAGCAGCACGTACACAGTGTGTGTGGGAGGACAGTGCAGTTCGGACCAACTAGCAGAACAGTAAGACGGGGTCACACGGGGTCACACGGGGTCAGACGGGGTCAGACGGGGTCAGCGTGTGTGTTGGAGCGTAAAGGCGGCGTGATGCTCTGACCGGAGGCCTTCTGCCGGACGTTGTTTCGGGCCTTCTCCACGGCCGGCGCTCCTGTGGTGGTGGCACTGCGGAAACGCATGGGCTCCTGTGACCCGCCTTGCTGTGAGCCGCCCTGCTGAGACCCGGTGTGCTCGCCCGCGTTCCTCCAGCTCAGAGAGAAGGAACGCGCCACTGCTGCTGCCTTCTGGGAGTCCTGCATCACGCCTGCAGAGAGCCACACGCACGCGGGACATCAGAGCTGAACACGCACGCGGGACATCAGAGCTGAACACGCACGCGGGACATCAGAGCTGAACACGCACGCGGGACATCAGAGCTGAACACGCACGCGGGACATCAGAGCTGAACACGCACGCCGGACATCAGAGCTGAACACGCACGCCGGACATCAGAGCTGAACACGCACGCCGGACATCAGAGCTGAACACGCACGCGGGACATCATAGCTGAACACGCACGCGGGACATCAGAGCTGAACACGCACGCGGGACATCAGAGCTGAACACGCACGCGGGACATCAGAGCTGAACACGCACGCGGGACATCAGAGCTGAACACGCACGCGGGACATCAGAGCTGAACACGCACGCGGGACATCAGAGCTGAACACGCACGCGGGACATCAGAGCTGAACACGAGAGCCAAATGCAGGCACATGCACACTCGAACACACACACATTCAAACACAGACACACACACACGCATGCGCACACACCCAAATATTCAAACACCATTCTAAAGCTTGAAATAAACATTCAATTGGCTGGGACCTATGATACTATAACTGTACAACTTCAGAAGTTCGAAACCTTTGATGTACATATAACTGTACAAAATGATGTACAAAGTTGTACGTAATTTTAAAATGGCCTTAATAAGCACTGAACGTTATATCGCAATCCTTTTTACAAGGATCCTTATGCAAATCTTGAGGTGGATTCTATGAAGTCAAACTACAATGTATAAGATTATAATTACAATTTAATATAATTAAATTATAATTATAATTTAATAACAAAACAGTTAATATTCTAGCTAAAACATGACACATATTGTGGTGACTGCTTCGTTCAGGCGTGCTGTGCTGGAGACGCGAGGGACGGACGCGAGGGACAGACGCGAGGGACGGGCGCGAGGGACATGCGCGAGGGACATGCGCGAGGGACATGCGCGAGGCACATGCGCGAGGGACGGACGCGAGGGACGGGCGCGAGGGACGGGCGCGAGGGACGGACGCGAGGGACGGACGCGAGGGACGGGCGCGAGGGACATGCGCGAGGGACATGCGCGAGGGACGGACGCGAGGGACGGACGCGAGGGACGGGCGCGAGGGACGGACGCGAGGGACGGACGCGAGGGACGGGCGCGAGGGACGGGCGCGAGGGACGGGCGCGAGGGACGGGCGCGAGGGACGGACGCGAGGGACGGACGCGAGGGACATGCGCGAGGGACATGCGCGAGGGACGGGCGCGAGGGACGGACGCGAGGGACGGACGCGAGGGACGGACGCGAGGGACGGACGCGAGGGACGGACGCCACACCCACCCCGACCGCGCTGCTTCTTCTCCTTCTGCTCGGACAGCTTGTCCAGGGGCAGGTTGGTGAGGTCCAGGCCGTAGACGCAGCGGGCTAGCACCACGGTCAGGGAGTCCATGATGCCGGCCCACTCGTTCACCAGCTCCTCCCAGTGGCTGAGAGAGGACAGCACCGCCAGCAGCTCGTCCCACAGCTCGCGAGAGATGAACACGCTCAGGTTGGCCCGCACCCAGGCCACGATGATGGTCTGCAGGGGAAAAGCACACGCACTCAGACCCCCGTGAAAGCGGTCGGGCCGCCCCGGTGGGCCGGGAGCCGTGGTGCAGGGCGGGACTGACCCGGAAGAGCACGCTGGCCAGGCTCTGGGCGAAGGTGTCCTTTCTTTGGTCATTGTGTGGCCTCTTCATCACCGCCTCAGTGATCCTCAGTAGCACTTGTAGCAGCTGCTCCCTGCAATACACACACACACACACACACACACACACACACACACACACACACACAATACAGTGGGACCAAGGGCTCAAGATTATGTAGCTTCATGTTGTTAACATTTTAGATTCAATAAGCCATGATACCTATTTATGTGTTTTTTTTGTGGTGTGTGTGTGTGTGTGTGTGTAGGCCTTACCAGGTCTGTCTGCTCATGGTTTGCTCCATGATCATGTGGCGGTAGATGCTGAGCACAGCTCTGCACACCTCCACCTGGTTCTCCAGCAGTTTGGGCACATCTTGACACGGCTCCAGGAGGAACACGTTCGATGAGTTGGTCAAGAACACCTGTGAAGCAAACGAATACTGCATCTACACACCGAACGGCCAACGAGATGGCGATTTTAACACTCCGTATTGGTTCTTGCTGTGACTAAAAAATCATTCATCCGGCCAGTCCTGATTGGCTACGGCCAGGGGCGGAGCCGCGTGGGGATTGGTCCTGTGCACCTGCAGCGTGGCCTGGAGGCCGGCCTTCACGTCACGCTTCTGTTCCTCCGTCAGGCAGCCCCTGTTGATGGCGCTGCTGAAGGAGTAGGTGCGGCCCCAGCTGGACGTGCGCTTGTGCCCGTGGGTCTCCAGCACCTGCGGACACGTACGGGTCGGGAGGGTTACGGGACGCCAGGGGCTCCACGGCCAGGCCGGGTCTCTCCGGGTCACGGAGGGCTGCTTTACGCCACATTATCGAATGGACAAATGTCTGAAATTCGAATTATGTTGGACCTCAGTGGCATCCGATATTCGTCTTAGTGTTTTAACAACCATTTTCAGTCTCGTACGGTATTATGTTCAGTCTTGAAAGGCTGAGTCCTGTACAACCATCATGAGGCTAACCAACCTTGGTTCAGATCCAAAGCTGCAAATAGCAGACATTTCTCTTACTCACACTGATTAATATCCTATAATATACACCACGTGTTCCACCTAAGGTTACCAAAGCACAGGGTGATGGTTTTTCGTATAAAGGTTTTTTTTGTGTGTGTGCTTGTGCGTAGCATATTTTGGCAAACACCTTCCTGAGGTAGTAGATCTCAGGATGTAATTAGCTTTATCCTTTGTGTTCTGTTTCCTGTAAAGCGCTTTGTAAACTGTGTTTAAGAAAGTGCTATATAAATTAATATTTCTTTATATAAAGCAAGAGGAGACTGCATTATGAAGGTTAAAAGTCCAGTGATAAAATCAACATAGGATCAGATTTCAGACAATCGGTACACTTGTGCGTGTGTGTGCGCGTATGTGTGCTCAGAATGCCGCGGTACCTGTGCGTGTGTGCGGTCAGCCTCGGTGCACTGCTGCTCTTCCTCCATCTCCTCCTCATCCTCACCTCTCTTCTCAGGCTCGATCATAAACACGGGCCTGTCCTGCAGGATCCACTTCCTGTACACTTTAACGACCTTACGGGTGGCCGACGCCTCGCAGGACGGCAACAGGAAGGCCTGCGGGACACAACACCAGTGTCGTACTACAGGACGATGACCCACACTGTACAACGCATTGAATTACACATTAAAGAGACTTCACACCACGTCCCCTCATAACGAGTCATTAAAGCACCTGCACACAGCGTCTTGCACATTACCCAGAACACTTAAAAGGAAGCTGCTTGACTTCAAATAGCAAACTGTCTTGCACCTTGATAAACACACTCTCAAAGAGAAAAGACAAGGAACATGCTTCTATATATTTTTCTAATAATATGCCTTATTATAATACATATTTATTAATATAATAAATGTGTATTCAAAATGTGATTTTATGTATTTTTTCCCTCAAAACTGCAACACGGTGGACATAAGGAGCAGATTCTGTTTTCAACTAGACTAAAAATAAACGCTGCAGAATTACAAACAATACGCCAGTTCTAACTACAGCATGGACACAGAGCGGCCACAAGATGGCAGCGCAGCATCAAAAAACGCCAGTGACTGTCGGGCAGGAACACGTCGTGGAGTCGGCCGGCGAGCAGACCGGCGCTCCCTGACCTGGTGGAAGACCTCGTTGACGAAGTTGACGTTGTCTCGCGTGGACAGCAGGATGCAGTGCACCATGTCGTAGACGGGTCCGTGCTCCTCCTCGATGCTGCACAGGCTGGAGGAGCTGGTGCGCCGGTCCGACAGCGTGCTGCTGTTGGAGTGGCTCTTCTCCGGTTCCGAGGGCCCGTTGGGCTCCGGCTCGCCTCCCTTCTCCTGGCTGCTCCCGCCCGCGGTCACAGTCTGACGGAAAACGGGACTTTTTTTTTACGACGCGGCCAACAGAGCGGCGGTGTGAAAAGGAGGGCGGGCTGGCGCCGGTGGGCGGAGCCGGGCCTACCTGGATGAGCTTGGGCAGGACCTCCCCTCCGTTCTTGGTGCTGCTCACGTGAGCCGAGCTCACGTACTTCTTCTCCAGGAAGAAGTTGACCAGCCAGGTGATGAAGGCCACGCGGGGGGCGAGGTACTGGTCCCGCGTGCAGAAGGTGCTCTCGTTGTTGCGGGACACTTGGACGTACAGCGGCTTTGGTCTGTGGTGAGGAAGGTCTGCGAGGCAGAAGGCAGTACACGGAGTCAGAAGGGAAAGACGGGAACAGAAGACCGAAGATCTCAAGGAGAAGGGCATTCAGATTCGCACTTCCGTCAATGAAATCATTTTTTAAAGTAGCTCATTTTTCAAAAATATGCCTCACAGAACAACTTTCCGCATTAAAAGGAAATTCAGTAACAAGTTCAAAAGTATTCACGCAAGGGTTCTGAAGTAACTGGCAGTTAACTTCTATGGGCACTGAGGATTGCCATTGATCCTAAAAGCTGATATCAGACAGGGGTGCACAGCCCTACGGGTGGGGCGGGCCCTCCACACAGCCCTACGGGTGGGGCGGGCCCTCCACACAGCCCTACGGGTGGGGCGGGCCCTCCACACAGCCCTACGGGTGGGGCGGGCCCTCCACACAGCCCTACGGGTGGGGCGGGCCCTCCACACAGCCCTACGGGTGGGGCGGGCCCTCCACACAGCCCTACGGGTGGGCGGGCCCGCCACACAGCCCTACGGGTGGGCGGGCCCGCCACACAGCCCTACGGGTGGGGCGGGCCCTCCACACAGCCCTACGGGTGGGGCGGGCCCTCCACACAGCCCTACGGGTGGGGCGGGCCCTCCACACAGCCCTACGGGTGGGGCGGGCCCTCCACACAGCCCTACGGGTGGGCGGGCCTGCCACACAGCCCTACGGGTGGCGTTCTCTGTGCTGTACTGTACTGCGTGCCACATACTACACAGTAAACCAGTTAGTCTTTGTGAAATGAATTGAAATGAACTTTGCTTCTTTATGTAAAGAATCTCACCTAGCAGTGGCTTGTAGAGGTTGGTGAGCTTGGTGAAGGAAGGGAAGAGGTGGGGTAGGTAGTACTTCTTAAAGAGGGAGAAGAGAAACCTGAACCCAGAGTCCTGGTTGTCCTTCTTGTACCACTCCAAGCTGGACGCCTAAACACACAAAGGTGATGATCACAGACAGCCTATTAAACAAGGACACTTGGTAAACTGATCGTGAAATTTGTTTCCTTCGGTACTCTGGATAAGAACCGGGTCTCTATGGGCCACTCTGAGCAAGACGAGCACGGTGAACTACGTATAGAAGCAAGCATTCGTTTCAGAACCGCCGTCTCACCTGGACGACCATGAACTTCAGCACGGTTTGGAGAATGTAGCACGTCTGGTCATCTGCTACCTTCTCCCCCGGAACGGCCGGCACAAGCGGGGTGATTTCCTCGGGCACGATCTTTGCTGCGGTGGCACAAAGCAGGAAGAGTCTGTAAGTCTGCGGCTGGTCGAAGGCGTGTAGCGGTGAAATGGAAGTGATTCAACCTCCTAGCTGCACGTGACCAGGGACGGCTCAAGAGGTGAAATATATAGTTTCAGACACACATCTATATAGAGGGTCTGTACTTTCATCAGTCCTTTTATTCATTTATTAGAAACGTTCTGGTCACCACTGAAATCAAAGGAAAGTCCATTTGAATGGGCTTTTTTTCCCCCGTTAACGAAGTCCTTTCAGTTATTGCGTCCATTGCAATTTCAAGGCATAACGTCTGTTCCGATTTAAAGGCACAAAAGACATAATGGACAGTGGACACAAGGACAGTCAGAGGTTTATGCTGTATGAACAGTTCAAGGACACAAAGACATTCTGAGAAGATACAGCGAGGCAAAGCATTCATCTTTGAGAAAAACAAGCTTGTTCCCATAATACAACAAATAACATGAGCCTTCATAAACAAGATTACTCTTTGAGAACACTGATTTCTGATCAATCAGAAATAAATAAATAAATAGGGTTGATGCAAATGTGAGAGATGACCAACAAGAGCAGACTTTACTATAGGACTCAACATTATGGGATGGATGACTACTCAAAGTTTGCACCTTTGGTTGCATCTTAAGAAAATCCCAGTTCCACTGTGTTTATTGAAGAACCTAGCTGGTCTCTAGCTGGAGTGGAGCAGCGATTTTCTGAGGCTTGATCAACGTGCCTACGCACAGCTCAACCATCCCTACATACTGTGGGGGGAGAGCATTTCTTGACATTGCAACTATCAGTGTGTGTGTGCGTGCGTGCGTGCGTGTGTATATGTGTGTGTGTGTGTGTGTGTGTGTGCGTGTGTGTTCCCACCATCGGGGGGGTTGGAGAAGGGGTTATAGATGATGGAGTCGAGCGTGCAGGGGCCTCTGGTGGAGGGCACAGCCGGGAAGCCGGGCACCAGGCAGGCGAAGATGAGGAGCTGTTCCTCCGCACAGTGGGTCTGCAGGGCCTGCAACCACAGCAGGAAGAGCCTCATGCCCTCACAGCGGATCTGCACACACACACACACACACCCACACGCACCAGGGGGTCAGACGTCCTTCATTCTCTTCACTGGGGACGTTTTACATTAAAGCTATAGCTCAGCTTACCTTGAATGAGTTTCCAGTGTGTAAAAGTTTTTTGAGGATAGAACCTGCAGAAATAAAGAGAGCAAAATAAGCCCCTCTGATCAAAATTTTAAGTGCAATTAAAAACACGGATCTTTAGAGAGAGATTTTGGGGGTTCTTGAGCGTTAACAGAAGGAGACGCTCAACAGGACGCTAACTGTGTTAGACGAGCACGAAAACAAACCGACATTAACCCAGTTCACGAGAACGTCAGCAGCTAAAGACGAGTCACCTGAACACAAGACAGTCGAAAAGTGCACGTACGGAAACCCAGAGATGTGGATTATGAGTTTGGATGAAGAAGACGGGATCAAGTCAACGATGCACCCGTTTTTTTGGCAACAAAATGATCGAATTCTGCCAATCCGTTCCATTAGCTGCAACTTATACACAGTAGACGGCCACCAGACCAACCGCTACGTTAGACTTACGTCAATATCTCGAAAAATCTGCGCTCTGATATAGACCCTTTATACACTCCTAGCAGAGGTTGAGGGCTTCGAGCACCAAGCAAGGGCTTCGAACACCAAACGCATGTGTGTGAGAGCGCATGTGTGCGTAGAGGGGTCATCACTAATATGAACGACACCGAGCTGCCAGGGCAAAACGCCACACCTGGCCCGGCCTCGATGCTTTGACAAAGACTCCAGAAGCGGGCAGAGGTTTCTAATGGAGGTTGTCCCGATATGCATGGGTCCTTCTGATAGGACAGTTAAAATCAACCAGCGCATCATTCAGTGAATCATTTGCATTTCAAACAATGACTCCCATTGTCTATATTCATTCTGTTCGCTCTCCCTTTCTGCAGTTAAAGATGATGTTTTGCATAAAGGGCTTAACTTAACCTGCATATGCAAAACTTTGCTTATCATTTGCTCCAATAACCTATAGATTTATATATAAATTTTATAATGACTAAAATGGAACAAATGAGAGCCAACAAAGCAGAGAAATTGTACAGTAAACAGTTAGCTTATGTAATTATTTCAACATGCACTACGATGATCTTTTAAGATCCTAATAATCCATTTAATAAAAAAAAAAAAACATTTAAAAGTCATTATTGAGCAAGTTTTTACTGAACAAGTGATCTATAACGACCATGGCATTTGAAAGAAAAAAAAATCTTGAAAACAGGGTCACTGGGGGTCAGGTATACTAATCAATTCATGTGTGGGTTTGACCTGCCCTGCTGTATAATAAAATAAAGAAAAAGGACACACGAATGCATGCACAAATGTGCCCACGCACAAGCATACACAAAGCCACAAACACATAGGCGGGCGCACACACACACACACACACACACACACACACACACAGATACAAAATATTTTTGGTTTCTCGCTCATCACAGCACAGTTCTGTTGAGCAATACGGACCTTTCAAAACAGATTTTCAGGGCTCTGGGAAGAAACCCTGTTGAATCTCATGAATCTAAAATTTTATTCAAGCCAAACAGCCTGACTGCAACTGCAACGCATGGTGGCAGAAGCATAATAGCGTGGGCCTTGGCTTCCTAACAGCCCAGACAGTTTGTCAACACTGAAGAAGCATTTAATTCCAAGTTGTACCGAGCACAGCAGAATGTCAGGGCATCTGTCTGTGGTCTAAAGCTCAAAAACATTGGGTCATGTAACATGACAATTAAAAACAGTGGAGGAAACCCACACCAGCTGGCCCCCAAACTGACTCGGTCATGATGAAATATGGAATTCCTTCAGAGTCCTGACCTCAATCCTACTGAAATTCTGTGTGCGCGCGTGTGTGTGCGCGAGTGTGTGTGCATTTGAAGCAAGCTGTTCAAGCAATGCGCTCCAAAGAACTCTTCTGTATTAGAGGAATGGTCAATACACCTTTCAGCCACTGAGAAGCAGCTACAGAAAGCGTTTGATTTAGGTCAGTCCCAGTGTAGGAGGTCTGCTACATATGAGGATTCGCATATTTTGTTTGTGAGACACTGCCGTGTGAATATTGGGTATGTTTGTGGTTAAACAGGTAAAATATTCTGCATGAATATTGCAAAGAGCAAAATTCAACAAAACCCCTCTAACATGTCAAACCAAGTGTCCACCTTAATATATGGCAACATGCGTGTCAAATGCAGTATATAGCAACATCATGGTAACACTATATTTTAAGCATATGGCAGAGGAGTAAATACAAACAATAATTGCACAATAACACCTGTTCACTGTACAGATCCATCCATCTACACACAGAGACACTAGTGGCACTGCAACGGTGCTGATTTCACTTACCTATACTGTGAAACTGCCACCTACTGTTGATTTTCTCTGGTAGAAGTTGAAGAATTTTCTGCAAAAAGTCAAATGAATCTTGTTTAGAACACAACACCAAACTCAGCATCACCCCAGCATAATAAAGAGCTCGGTTTAACCCTAGCTGCACTTACAGTTGGAAGGGATAACTCAGCAAACACAGACTAATGGCATTAGTGCCACTCATGATGGTAACAGGGACGTGTACTACCCACAAACACACTCTAAAAGACATAACAGAAAACGACCCCACGGGAACGAAGCCCCTGCCACCACTCCCAACAGAGTAATACTGCGATGGAGGCCCGAGTGCCTCCAGGTGTGATTGTGCCTGTATTAGGCCAGAGAGCAAGGTAGCAACCGAGCCCTGACAGGCATCAATCAACCCCGTCAGAAGCTTAGTCTCGGCGTGTCAAACTCAAACTGCCGCCTGCTCTGATCCGAGGCGTGATGACACATGAGTAGTACAGCATTGTAGCACCTGGTTATTGATCCTCGGACGACGTGTGCGCACACGTGTGTGCGTGCGCGCAAGGCAGCTCAGGATTAAAGCTCGATATTGCCTTTAAGAAGGAGACGCGCTATTGGAGGTGACGTTGAGGTGGGGGGGGCTCTCTCGAAGCCCACGTCTACATCAGAAGGTCGTGGTAATGCTTCACTCCCTCTCATGGCGGCCGGCGGGTGGGCGGGCGGCGGGCGGGGAGCCGCCCCCCTGCCGAGCTGCAGTGGAAGGCAGGACGGGTGGATTTGCGCGGGGTGACGTGGGAGCGGAGAGTACGCCCACGCGGCTCCGGGCACCGGGGCCTCCGCTAATCCACCGCCACTCTCCAGGCATAAGGCTGGAGCATTACAGCGGGCCGGCACCTTGCCTGCACGCACATTTGCATGATCCACACTCAGCTTTACGGCCACGTGGCGCGCATGACTGAGAATACGGACGCTGCGAGATGCTCTCCTAGTGGGGATTTAGAACGGCGCCGAGCCCTCCCACAAAGTGCCTGCACAACTTTTAAAAGGAAATCGGTGCGAGCCATAGGTGAATACGCACGTGAACTGCAGGCAGGACCTTTTGATGCAGTGTATATACATGAAAGGAATTGTAAATTGTACATTCAGGAAAGGTTACAGAAGGGATAGTGGTAGATTATCCTCATGGAGAAAAGAACTGTGTCCATTTACAATGCAGTAGTTCAGCATTTCTAATGCTATGAGAATCCACGCCTGCAGGAACACCAGCAGTCTGAACACTGCACTGTGGTAGATTATGCTTACAAAGTGCCCCACAAGCCCCAGGCCTTGCAGGAAAGGTAAGTCTGTGTATACGCACACATGAGGGAGTGAGCCAGACACACAGAGACCTTAAAGAAAAAGATTGGCTAGAGTATGTGCTCGCTGCATGATAGTCACTCTATATATATTATTTACAAGTTAAATTAAATTTACCACTCTAACCTGAATATAAACCTGAGGCTGAACTGACTTCAGTTCCCATCAGTGTGTCCCAAGGGTACATAAAGTGAAACCGGGAGAGAAACAGGAAGCCTAGCTGTAGACTAGTGGGCCGAGCACTTTCAGATAATGTCACACACAATAAAATAACACCCACAAAAAAAAGGCTCAGACATAAAGCGTCATGCACTCAAAAGCGACAAAAAGAATCGAAATTAGATGGAATTGCACTGCCTCTCCGTATTTCACGTCTAAAAGTCCCCTGTATTATTTATTTTGTCCAGAGGGTGGCAGCAGCTTAACACAAATTGCTCTACAGTTAGGCTTACTAACCGCCTGAGCTCAGGATTCCCGACACCTGATCTCAGAACAGTCTTCATTGGTGGTTTTCAAGTGGCGTCACACTGATGCAGTATAGGGCGCAAACACTGAAAAATGTGGTTTCACCTCAAAACCTCCAGTAAATCATCAATGGGAATATGATGCCTGCCTGCATGACAGGGTCATGTGAAACATCAGATTATATAACCTTACCATCAACTACACCAAAATTTATAGCCAAGGGAGAGTGGAAAGGGGGAGAGAGAGTGAGAGAGAGAGAGAGAGAGATATCTCCTTAAAAGTGCTTTTTTATGTAAGCGCCATAGGCTTATCCCTCAGATAAATCCAGCATGCATATTGATTGGGGACAATGTAGATTTACCATGTAAAGGATGAACCTCAAATTGTTAAGGTCTAACCAGTCAATCAAATGGGAAAAGGCACATAAAGCAGCCTGTTTATTCAATGAGAACAAACCTCATCTAATCACAGATACATCGACTACGAGGTTATAAGAGGATATTTCACCTGAGAGAGAGAGAGAGAGAGAGAGAGAGGTGATAGCTACAGATTGCAGACTTTCATACAGTCCCTTGTTCTTTTATTCATGACCTATTTAGCCCATTTTAGCGTTTTAATGGGCTGCATGAAGACGGGTTTGAACAAACGTCAATCACAGCCAAACCACTTATGAGCAAGTGCACAAAGAGATTTGGCAAAACACATCACAGTACAAACACATCACTCATGTGTCCAATGGGCATTATTTCCTTAGTGCAGTAGGACTGTGGGTAACCCAAATGCACAAAGGGTTATGCGTTATACCTAATGCTTGTTTGTGTAGTACTAGCAGTTAGGACAGTGTTAAGTATGAAAAGGAATCTAGTTTAGGTTTAGCCAAACCATTACCCTGGACTAACAAATGCATTCAGCAAAAACAAGCTTTGAATTCAGACTAAGCATCATTAGGCATTCTTGGTCTGGAGTCTACAGATGTCATGGGCAGCCCCTGGGTGACTAGGTTATGGTCATGAGGTCAGCGTGATGGAGAGGGTGGGGGTGGGTGAAGAAGGCTCCTGTATCTCTGACTTAGCCTATGCCGAGACATGGATGAACTACTCAGTGGGTCAGTAAGGAGCTTTGACCACAGTGCTGATATCTGGGATAGACTCAGGAGGTCTTCACAAAGGTGATTTTATATACAGAGCTATCCGACAGGCCCCAATGCAGCTTCTCAAGAAATTACCGCTTTTAGGGGTATTGACCATATTCCCTACAGCAAACATACAATAAGTATTATTTCACAAAATTAAAAAACAAATGTCAACATTATACAAATGGTAGTAGTTAATACTCAATATTTAAATATGAACACACTAAATATTTTGAAGACCGTTATTTGCTTGTCAGAAAACAAAACATCTATCAGTAGGCATAAAACACTTCTCCCAAACTCTTCTCTTAACATACAGATCATAAGAAATCGTACAGAGATTATATAGAAATCTGGATCTGCTTTAATTTTTTAACTAGTTTCAGTTGCTCAAGTCTGTAAGATTGTAATTGTTCACAAAGAGTCTGTAGATCTTCCTAATTTGGACAAATGTTGGCAGAAATGATTGCTAAGCCTATTACTCATAGTTTTTGTTGAGTCTTTTGTCCATCTCTATACCTACAATTTGAAAAGTCATTCATGTCCTCCCCTTATTCAAAAGGTGGAGACCATTCAGATCTCTGATTCCTAAATGTTCAAGTTCCCCAGATCACAGGTAAACTTGCAGACAATTTTTTTAAATTTGATAATATAAGCAATTTTCAGTCTGATTGGTTACAGCTGTCTTTTTTGTGATCTAAGATGTTTAGCTAAGTGGATCATAAATTGATGCTGAACAAGCAAATGGATGTTGTTTTTGGTCCTAAGGCACTAAAATAGTTCACAAATTATTCTGAAGACTGAACTCAGTGTGTTTTGTGGCAGAGGACTGGCTTTCTTGTGAAAATTAAAAAGACCCATTAAAAAGTCATGGGCTCCATTTTGGGATCTATTGTTTTTTATTTTTATAACTGTCTTCAGTAAAGACATTCAAGCAAAAATACCCTTTTATGCTGATGAAAATATCATTTATACACATGCTTTGATCCACAGTACAGACTGTACAATATCATTAGTCAATAAACACTGCTCTGCTTAGTATAAAATAGGTTTTACATGCTTAGAAAAAGTCCATGGTCTTCTCCAAGATGCTTGATGACTTCAGCATTTTTGTGTTCAATGGTAAGTCCACTGAAAGGGTAACCACATGTAAGCACTTAGATATACAGATACATGACAAGCTTTCATTTAATGTACATATTGATCATCTCCTTAGGAAACTTGAAGTGATGAAGATTGTTTATTATTTATTATTTAGTTTTATAAATAAATCTTGAATTACTTTAAATGCTAAGAAAATCCTGCCTGTGATTAATTATGGCGATGTCCATGGATGTAACCTCCTCCGCTCCTTCACTTAACAGAGACTTGATTCAGTATATCTTGTGTTGATACAGTTTACTACAAATGCAAAGCCTCTTACCACTGCATTATGTATTATTTGGTGAGCTGGACATCACTGGTATATTTGTATTTATAAAGTGATAATGGCTTGACTCCCTGTTTACCTGTGTACTCTTCTTTGTTTTAGCTCAGGAAGAGGCCATCTACGCTCTTCTAGATGGGATCTTGTGAATGTATTCTGGGTTCTGAGAAATACTGCATTTTTTATTATGCGCTCTGGACATGGAGATTTCACACTAGATACACTTATATCCTTTGAAAATATGCATTGCACCATAAATAATGAAATGAAAGTGAAATGTTTTTCTTGCAAATACCACTTTAATTAGCTGATGTGTATCATGATGTTCATCATATTTTATGTCTCATTTTTTGTATTTTAATATGTTGTGACTCTGCCTGCCTGCTATCCTGGCAAAAGGTCTACAAGATTTTTTTTTAACTTCCTGTTAACATAAAGGGGAAAAAAATTGTGATTTGAAATACTTTTCATATTTTGCTCAATTCCCTCAAAAGGTTGCCTGTGGACTATAGTTTCAGATGTCCAATCATGAGAAGCTATCACAGGACTTTTTCATACACCTGTTCACAAATCCACAATTGTATGAACAGATGTTAAACTGCTTAATGTCAGCTCATAAGCTTGGAATCAATGTTGTTAAATGATACTGGTATATAGAATTGATCGATACACAGCTGGTACTGCATGGTATAATCCACTAATAATGTTTGTGTATGTGATTTTATATATGTTTCTGCTTTTTATATATATATGTGCTCCTTTAGGCCAGTGTTTCTTAGAGCTTTAGAAGATGAAGCCATGCAAATGTGTGTTTTGTTTTCGCCAACTGCCTCCCTACTGCCATGAGAGGCTCTTTGTGTTGGTGTGTGTGTGTGCATGCGTGTGTGTGTGTGGCACCTGTGAGTGTGAGACAAGGCTGCTGGCTGAAGCTATGGTGTGTGCCCAGGCACTAAAGCACTAATAAAGAGCTCACAGAAGAGTGGAAGCAGCCATTATGTGCGGATCTGGATGGGGAAGAAATTAGTTTAAGCTAATAGCAGTCAAGAGCGGAGACTCAAACTGTAATCCTAGCACTTTTCACACAGCATGCTGTCAGCCAATGGGTTTCATGAACTGCCCATGTGCTCTGTGATGAGTGTACACACACACACACACACACACAGACTGTCTAGAAGAACAATTTAGTCAAAATTACTAACTTTAGAACATCTAAAAAGGAATAAAAGGCAATAGCCACCAGTTAATATTATGCAACAATATCAAAGAATGTCAATTTGGCACCTTTTAGCTCCCATTGTTTGCAACAAAAACGTATTTTTGACTGAACCATAGTGGCTCTCGATAGTCTGAGCTTAAGGGCTCTTATGAGTTTGAGTTCTTAATGCAGAACATGTTGAGTGTTGTGCCTTTTCAGTTTAGTAGTATCTCAGCAAATGATCCGAATGATAAAAGAACAGCTGCCCTCATTCCTCTGCCCTGCACTCGTGGTGCGTTTGAAATCTCCCAGCTATTTATCCTGGGAGAAAAAAAAATAAGAACAGATCAGACAATTCACACAACATAAATCTACCGTCATGCTTTTCAAGGCGAGGAGCACACAATGGCTTATGAATATGTGACCGAAAGACAGTCGATTCTTTATTTATTATTTTTTTACAGGCTCATATGAAGTGAGCAACACGGTCTCAGACATGGATCACCTACAGAGAGATGTCATCTCACCAAGATGCCTTGAATAGTGCAAACGTTCTGTTCTACACATCCTGTACAATATGTGGTAGTATTCACTGCATAGATGCACACACGCACACACACACACACACATACTCCTATTTCACATCTAACCCCCCCCCCCCCCCCCCCCCCCCTCTAACTGCGGTGGATGTCTAGATGGTGCCAGACACAAAGCGAGGAGAGAGAGGGGGAGGAGGAACAATAGTCTCCCTCCTCTCCTCCGACTGCAGCCTCCGGGGTGATCCCCTACAAAACAGGGTCACATACCACAGCACGCAGTTGCATTTAAGCTAATCCCGTCTACCCCGATCACAACAAGAAAACACAGATGCCAAGTTTGGTTATGACAAAAGGGCCAGGATTTCACATGAATAGATGCCTGTGTCTCCGTGTGACGGAGGGAAGCCTAGACGGATCGGTGGAGCTGCAGTTCTGATCCAGGAGGCAGGATGGATGAGGCAGGACGGTGGGATATTATGAGGCTGTCATGCTACATTAACTCATGCACTTCACACAGCATGGACCCACTAATGGCTGCCTTCCTCCAGACAGCTCATAACGCAAGGCTCCGTCAAAAAAAGCTCCCGCACGCACGTAGCTGGAACAGCAGATGCCTGGATGAGCAAAGGACATCAACATGTCGGTGTGAAGGAGGAGGTCTCCTACAGAACTGAACTTTGAGGAATCGACTTAACTCTAATAGTCGGTTCGAGCCCCTTTGAGTTGACCTCTGTTAGCACAACGCAAACACTCTCCTCATACCCAGAGTCCATTTCTCACCTCCCTGAGCAAATGTAACTAGAGCACTAAGCCTGCCAGACTGCCTGTTTGCATTGGAAACTAGAGCCTCCATTTTGGCCAGGTGGGACCACAGAAAAGACTGACAAACCTGCTGTATGCTCAAACACCCTTAAAGGGAATGCTTGCAGATTAACAAAGGTCATCACAGCACGTGCGCCAACAAACATAGCAGTGTTATGGCATATCCATACAGAAATGTCAACCGTTCACTTAAAGACAAATTCATTCATTCATCTTGATCCACTTAATGCTCTTGAAGCCATATGTTTCAAATAATTAATCTGGTCACATAATATTGTATAGCCAAAGGTAAGATGAGCTAACCTGGCTAATCATAACTGACTTTTGGCCGAGTGGGGCAATGAATGGGTTACAGGCTTTTAGTGGGAACTACCAAGAGTTGAGCTTCTCAAATGTCATTACTGTCTCTTGTCACTGTGCAACATTAGATACCAACTATTGTTAAATGTCTGTTTCTCTTTAGTCTGGCTTTCAATGAAAACACAGCAAATTGCATTTTAAGATATAATCTGAAAAACGAACTTTGTTTTTAAGGTCTGCCATTCTCACCTGTAATGTAGTCTGAAACTAATTTTAACAGTCAGTACACATTGGTAAGCAACAGCAAAAGTGGTTAAAAAGGCACCTACTTCAAAAATAAAGAGGATGGAGTCCAGCTCCTCCCGATGAGATTTGTTCCCTGAAAGGCAAATGCCACATTCAGTACACAACAAACAAGCAGCAATATGAACCACTTTCTTGTGAGTGAAAGGTGAGCAATGGGTTTTAAATTCAGTAAGAAAAAAGGAAGAAATGTAAATCTTGGTCACTTCAGGACACAGCTTTGTGGATTCGGTTTCAACTCCGCTTTGGTCACGGTAAAAATAATTCTAAATATAATCAGCCGTGACCTTAGCTCCACTGTTCTTCACCAGGTGTTAAAAATGTGGTGAACAACTAGCAAGAAACAACAGCTTACTGATGACCTGGGCACTCATACATTGTGTGTGTGTGTGTGTGTGTGTGTGGGGGGGGTTACATAGAGATCATTGAAACAGGAGAGTTGTAACAACAAGAGCTTGATTAACTTCAATTGAGGAAGATTACGGCCCCTAGCCAGGCAAAGCATAATCCCAGACTGCTGTGTCATAACTGGGCTGCTACAACAGGAGAGCTACAGCGTCAATAATTCAGCAGCTCACTATGTGCCTCCACGCTGGCTGCTCGTATTCACTATTAAAGGCCGTCACGTCACTGTGCACACAGAGCAGGTGAAGGAGACCCTGGACATATGATGGAGCACAGCGCACATCACACATCCCGTACATTAAATAACAGAAGGCTGACACATGTCAATGTCTGACACACTAATAATTACATTCCATCATAATATAACAAAGATCAGTTGATGTATCTGGATGTGCAAAGCTATGCTATACTTCAGACTTCCGTTTCAGCACTTTGTAACTAGAACAAAAATACTATAGTGAACTACATTGCTACATAATACAGCTGCATTGTTCCATTAACTGCACAAATACGCTGCATTAAAGGCTAAATGTAATTAAACTGAATGGCTGAATGAACTGAGTTTAATGGAACTGCTCCCCATCAATGAAGGTAGTAATCATGTGTCTCATTACTGCATACGTCTGTCATCAGAGAGATCAGGCATACTGGCCCCAGCCCACATAAAGGCCCACATACAGGGCCACAGAGCTCACACAGGACCACAGCACTACATGAAAAGACCAGAACTGCACAGACTGCAGGGTATTAAAAGGCACAAAAGATGAATTTAAACGACCATACAACTTACCTTTTTGCTTTAAGCTACTTTCCAGTGTAATGAAATTTTCATAGAAGATAAAATAAATCTGTGAGCAGTTGGTTTCAAAAAAAGTCTTCAGTTCACTCCTCTCACTAATGTCTGTAAAGATACAAAGAAAATTATTTAAGTGGCTTAGAAGCCTCAAGTGCACATAAATACAAATGAACAGTAGCAGATTTGCTCTAGTTGAATTGGTTAAGCCACCAATAAACAGACATTCCACAATGTCACACAATATCCACACCTTCCAGGCTCAGAGGTAAATAAAAGACAAGCTTTCATTTTGTAACTTTTTATCATAAAAATTTCTGAATAGGGAGAAAAAAATATTCTTAATTTCACTATAAGATCTTAAAGTATTACTTTATATATTTACATTCACCACATTCGACAGCCACTGTCAAGCAGTGATGTCAGTAACGCGTTACTTAGTAATACTTGAACCACTTTTTTACCGAAAAAAGTGGTAAGATTAGAGTAACGCGTTACTCTAATCTTACCACTTTTTTCGGTAACGAGTAATATAACGCGCTACTATTTCCAGTCCAGTAATCAGATTAAAGTTACTTATCCAAATAACTGTGCGTTACTATTTATATATTTCCCTAGTAAAATATATATTTTTGCTTTCTTCTTGGCTCAGTTCTACTTTTGCTTCTGACCATAGCGCTCGACTCCGCACGCTGCGCGCGACCCTGTGAGAGCGCGAGTACGTTTTACAAGTCATTCTTTGCTGTGTCCTCCCATAACGATGTGGTAGTATAAAGAAACACCCCTCAAAAACAGGGGAAGAAACATTTACCTGATGAATTTTAATGTTGCTTTGTGTTCCACGTTTGAAAAGTGCTGGACTTTTGACTAACGTCGCCTACTTTAAAATGCTTGAAATTGTAATGGTATTTCGTTTCACAAGCTGTCTGACTGAACTGGGGTGGGTTTCCCGAAACGTTCGTAGCTTCATACGAGGTTACGAAGTACTTGGCGCTACGAACGTTTCGGGAAACCCACCCTAGTTCGCTTGTATTACGTTTACAAATAAATTTACAAATAATACCGCGCAGCTACACAAACGTAATGTCAGGAGATACTGTAGCGACTCCTACTCCTCACGGCGAGTCTTGCCCTTTAAGTGACACTGGGGGGCGGAGCCTGCGCGCGCCAGGGTTGCGTTATCAATAAAGTTTCCCTCCTCGGGATTTTTGGATTAAGCAGTTTCTGCCTCGGTTACCGAACCTGCTTCAATACATTGTTACTGTTAAAAATGCACTTCCAATAAAGTGAGTATTGGAAAAATTTATTTTGCTGCTGAATGTAACTACTAAAGTAACTTGTAATCTAACGTAGTTACTTTTAAAATCAAGTAATATGTAACGTAACTAAGTTACTTTTAAAAGGAGTAATCAGTAATCAGTAATCGGATTACTTTCTCAAGGTAACTTAGCCATCACTGCTGTCAAGTATAGCAACTTGCATATCTGCTGTACTGTCTAACTGAAAACCAATTTGTCATTTTATTTAACCTAATATATACTGACAGAATTAAGCCTAAAGATACAAGTATTTAAAAAACAATGCAAAGGATTTTCAGTCTTATTCATTGTTTCTTCATTGACTTTTATACTGATAAGATATCTTGTTATATCTAGTCTGTGTAACAAAAGACAGCAATAACACATTTACCAATAAATGTTTGTGGAATTCTAATCTTACACTTCACATTATTAACCCAACATCCATCTTCGGAAAGGTTACAACAAATTTACAAAAGAATAACAATGTTCCAGAATGTTCCTTGGCAAAGCTGCCACTAAACAACTTAATACTCCAAATCAGGGGTCACCAACCTTTTTGAAGTTGGGAGCTACTTCTTGGATACCAATTATTGCGGAGGGCTACCAGAAAGAAAGTTGTTGGGGGGGGGGGTTGGGTTCGTGTGCGCGTGTCAATTGCTAAGCGGGAAGACCGCTAGCAACTGCGGACAATCGCTAATAGCAGCAAAAACATAAACGATGCAGCGCTTTGGTGCATGGCAATATAGTGAGCTGTTTTTAAAACAAGCCCGCGGGCGACTCATAACGTCTTCGCGGGCGACATGGTGCCCGCGGGCACCACGTTGGTGACCCCTGCTCCAAATGTTAGGTTATATCATTACATTTACGGCATTTGGCAGACGCCCTTATCCAGAGCGACTTACATTTTTTTTCTCATTTTTATACAAGTGAGCAATTGAGGGTTAAGGGGGCTTAACCCTCAATGACTGAGGGGCACCTCAGTCATGGCCTCAGGTCTGGGAATCGAACCCACTACCCTCCGGTCACAAGACCAGTTCTCTAACCACCAGGCCATGAATGCATCTATCATCTACAATGATATATCAAGTTTGAGCATGCCCAGTGTTTACAGTGAAGGTAAAAAAAAAAACTACTGTGCAGTACAGTCTGCTGGTGTGTTTCTGATCTCAAATGGAATGAGGAGGCGTTGATTCATAAGCGGCACAACCCAAGAAGGGTGTGAGTTTGAAATGTTCCAACAATTAAAAAGCACAAAAACGGATGCTGCCCATGAATGCCAAGGGTGTTCATCTGCTTGTCTAGTCCACATCACCATCTGGCAGGTATCCATGACTTAGCATGGCAACAAATACATGCTCCGTATTCACAACAAAGCCAAGAATGACATCACGCCTGACCCTCCCTACAGCTCTACATACCAACATCCTACACCCAAAACTAAGGTCACGTTCAGGGCAGTCTGCCGATGTGGTGTTCTGTGTTTGTACCTGCATTTTTATTCTCGTGTCCAAACCTCTGCAGTCTGTGAAGACTAAGGTTATGATGTAAACAATACTGTAGTGACATTCATTATATGAATCAATTTAACACAAACTCATTGCAAGACATGCGTTCATAGTGAGGGAAGTGATCACATGCTAATTGTGGGATTGCTTATTCCGTGCTGTCACTTAAAGCATGTAAAAGACATGCAGACAGAAGCTGGCCTCTCCCTTTAAAGCCCCAGTCCACAGCTCTTGGGAAATGCTAGCATTTGGTGCCAATTTGCAGCAGTAGTGCTGGCCTGATTTCTGATAGCACTGGGACTCAGAATGGTTGACAGATAATTAAGAGGAGTAGATTTCACAGCTGAAATGCCCTGCTGGAACGGTGCTCTGAGCCAGGATCCATCAGACCAGCACTGCATATATGCATTTGAAATCCTGAAACCCACCAGTGCTGGGCTCCAAGTTTTAGTATGCATTCAGTGGAACTGGATGTTTGGCGCCTTTTGTTATTGATGAAAATCAAACGAGCGCTCTTGTGCTAGGCTTAACCTAAACATGAGAATCATTGCGTTAACAGATCAAAAGTTATTTTTTCCCAAAAAGTCCTCATTCCAAATGAGGAATGAAGACCTGTAGGCTATATCTTTACACTTTTACTGCCAAGTGAAAGTGATAGCCTGAAATGAATTCTAAAAGGACAGTTGCTATATCACATAATACGCTGCTTACAGATAATAGTTCTCCAAAAAGTAGATACTGTCTGTCTTTTGCCCAAGGTGAAGAGACAATGCAACTGGTTGCAGTTTCCATGAGAAACTGTACAAAGAGTACACTCACATTTTCCAAGCACCAATCCCTATTTTGGCTTTAAATATTCATGCAACGTCCAATTCTAGGATAATTTTAGAGCTTCAAACTGGAAAAGCTTCAAAACTGGACTGTGAACACTGCACAGTCAGAAAGACCCTTAGACCACTTACGTTTTCATATCATGAACTGATCAAATACTGAAACTGTATTGCAGAGCTGAAACCACGTAGTCAGATTGAACTTTGTACATTTGAGGACTGCTTCAAATCTCCAAAGGTCACTCGGCGTCAGATCTCTGGGAACTGACACAGATCAGGGAGTGATTTCAAAATGCTGGGGGGTCTTTTGGAATAGTAAATTGGATGCAAACAAAATGTAATTCTCAACTTAACTAATTTGGTTTGCCTTAAAGATCCATTAAGGAAAATATGGTACTTTTAAGAAGTAATCCACCCTGAAAGAAAAGGTAATATCTCTCACCAGAAAAGTAATTTGATGCTCAATAATAATCAAGACGCAGTTTGATTTGTTTTTCCCCCCCACAGCTTTACCATTACAAAATGCCACAGACATATCTGTGATTTGCAAGTATTAATTTTATGATTATGATTAGACTTTCTGGCCTTTAATTTACTTCCCTTTCCAAATCACTGAAGTATACTGCAACAATGAGATGTTCACTAACCTCCGTAAGATCTGAGAGAGTTTTAAAGTGTGCTTATGGCGCAATCAGCACAATAACTTTGAAATCTGGTGGTGAATGTATAACATATGGAAACTTAGACTGGGTATGGATTGCAAATATACATGTATATATTTCTATTAGGCTTTGACTTGTATTCCAAGTTCTCCCATACTTGAGGACAAAAAAATTATTCCCATATAAATAAATAACATTTCCTGATGCCACAATTCTTGACAAGCAATGCAGGAAACTGATATAAAACAGGACCAACCACATGTTGAATAGTACAAAAGAAGTACATATTTAGCTGACAATGAACTTTACAAATGGCAAATTACAGAACCAAAACCCCAGTCACACACAGCAATATAATATGATGAGCAAAGCCCTTATCAGTGTGTGACACACGCTGTGCCATTCTGCACTCCTCATTGTGTTGGGGCTCTTCCTGAACAACACGCTGACTCATCAAAGGAGGGAGAGAGTCCGGCAGCACATATATCCTCAGGGGGAGAAATAAATGTGATCTATCATTTGTGTATAGGTGGAGAAAGAGAAAGGTCCCAAATGACTGCATCCTGTGTTGAAGCTAATGTGTCTGTGTGTGCATCCCAGAAGAGTTATACTGGCCCTCTAACAAGGCCATCTCAAACACTTCCTCTCCATTTCCTGCTATGTCAAATGTGCACTGAAATATTTCAGCCCAATTTAGAGTCCCAGGAAAATGAAACATTAAAGCAATACGAAACTCTGTTTACATCTCAGGACTGTGGGAGTGAAAATTAACAACTTTTAATAAATAATGCATGGAAAATGCATGGTGACAAAACACACATGATTATATAAATTATTATATGAATCACATACATTTACATATGTATCATGACAGCATTTTATTACACCAATATAAATCATGTGAGAATCTATTTTCCACCTTGCAAGTAAAATAAAGTGATTTTTTGGAAAAGCCTTTATTATAATATGGTTGCCTCTAATAATTGGAGACGTGAACATGTCCAGACTAAACAATCATAATCAAACTCATGTTGAATAGCAAGATGATGATAATTGTCAACAAGTGGAGAAAACATGACCCAACTGTGCCATTACCAAGAAAAGAATGTGTCTTCAACATTGAGGAGAACACTGGTCTGGGAGGCTGCCATGGTACGTCTAAGGATTCTTCTGTATATAAAGTTACTTCATGATTACAACCATCTTATCCATGTGGGGGAAACAACGTGGCCTTTTGCTTTTTTACATTTTTGCTGGGATGCGACTGAACACTGATAGAATGTGGGACTCACGCTGCATTGTTCGTTAAGTGCACAGCAGGGCTGAGTGCAGAAGCTAGCCAACAGATCAGAATGTTTCTCTTCCGATGATAGTGTGCGCAGTCAGTTTGATAACCAACAAGCTGTGTTTAATTTTCAAATGAGGAGCTTGGGAATTAGCTTTGATCAATAGTCTAATTAGAATCAATCTCAAGCCTTTCCTTTATCTATAAGGTCTTAGAGAATGTTGTTGGTCAACACCAAACCCCTAAGAATCACATACATATATAAACCTGCAGGTTTAGGGACAACACCAAGACTGCTGAGCCAAGAGTGCTGTGCACCACACGATCATTTGTCATTTGCTTACCTAAATGTAACTATAAAAAACCTCTGTGCCACTGTTGACTAATCTTTTCTTCCAATCTAGGGGTCTAGACTTCTCCAAATTGCTTTGTGTTGATGTCGGAAATGAATGTGCTATACTGAGTTGAACCTTTGAATAATGTTAGAATGGGCATGTATAGCTCTCAGAGAAACAGGCTGTTTTTTGTTTACTGATTTTATTGCCAATGTCAGAACTCTGAAGTTTACAAGCATCTTAACCCTCTACTGCACGGTGTTGCCATATGGCAACATACCATTTCTTTGCAATTTCCTGGTATTTAAAAAGAAACTTCAATACTGATTGGCTTTTACATAGAACCTGGGGCCTTAGTTTAACCAATTATGTGCTTGGGGGACATCACATGACATTTATTCCTTCCAAAGTCGTGCTTTTTCCCACACTGTTCCCATACTGAGGTCACCTGACGAAGAGCTGCTCAATCTACAATGATTTTGCCATTTTTTCGTCCATTTACAGCATTACAAAAAATACTGACAGATTCTGTGGGGCGTTATGACTTAATTTTATTAGAAAAATGTTTAAATTATGATAATATTGTCTTTTTATTCAAAAAATTAGGTGCGTTGCCAAATGGCAACATTGTGCAACAATGGAACAATATAGTCAGTGGAGCTAGACAGACACATAGATAGATAAATGGTGTAGGACTAGACAGATATGTTTACAGATATGCTTATATGCTTACAAATATGTTTATTCTTTTGTGTACCATGTCATAAGATAAATGGCACAAAGTGGTAGGCCACGTAAACTGACGGAGTGGGGTCAGTGGATGCTGAAGACCTGTGAAGAGGTCGCCAACTTTCTGCAGAGTCAATCACTACAGACATCCAAACTTCATGTGGCCTTCAGATTAGCTCAAGAACATTGCACAGAGAGCTTCATGGAATGGGTTTACATGGACAAGCAGCTGCATCCAAGCCATGCATGTACAAGTGGAGGGAGATTATGGTGTGGGGTTGTTTTTGAGGAGCTGGGCTTGGCCCCTTAGTTCCAGTGAAAGGAACTCTGAATGCTTCAGCATACCAAGACATTTTGGACAATTCCATGCTCCCAACTTTGTGGGAACAGTTTGGAGCTGGCCCCTTCCTCTTCTAACATGACTGTGCACCAGTGCACAACGCAAGGTCCTTGGAGTAACGCAAAGACATGGATGGTAGAGTCTGGTGTGGATGAACTTGACTGGCCTGCCCATTACCCGATAGAACACCTTTGGGATGAATTAGAGCGGAAACTGAGAGCTAGGCCTTCTCATCCAACATCAGTATGTGACCTCACAAATACGCTTATAAAGAATGGTCAATATTCCCTATAAACACACTCCTAAACCTTGTGGACAGCCTTTCCAGAAGAGTTGAAGCTGTTCTAGATGCAAAGGGTGGACCAACGTCATATTGAACCCTATGGATTAGGAATGAGATGTCACTTTTTATTACAAATTTCTCATTGATTAATCAATTGTAACATTTTCCAGTGAACAAAACTAATTATACTCATCTATGAAAGTTCTATGATCTGTATGATCTTGTTTCCATTGTTGCACAATGTTGCCATATGGCAACGTACCAAAACGTACCCCTTAAAAAAACACTGTAAAAAATTTTTACATGTTGGTGTAATAATGCGTGCAGTAGAGGGTTAAAAACATGAGCTGTTCATATGGCAGCAATTCATAATATATTTTAATATGAAATGCTGCAGTTTTAGTGCAGATTTCTGTAGAAGATCCATTTTAAACTGAACATTTAAGAATGTTATTCTGCATAATAAACCTCCCCGAGTAATATACTCCCTTGATCAATGGTTTATTTATTTCCTTACATATTGTCAGCACATATTTTTCAGAATTGTTTTTCTGATTACACTAGATATACATCTTGTATTACAGAAATGTGGGCTATGCCGGGTGTCAAACACCAGATGTGGTATATTAAAGGCCCACCAAGAATTCTCCCTCAAGATTAGGCTTACTAATAACATTTCACATACAATTTAACCTAAATAATTATTAATCTTCCTCAGTAGGGTCAGATGCAGTTTGAGCAGTTTTGATGTCTGTTTGAGCAGTGGTGTGTCTAATTTGCACATTATTGTGAATGTATTTCATAATTTATGTAATGTATAAAGGTCATTTTCATTTACGAAGATACCAGTGAAACACTAGAAAGTTCAAAAGACACATGAGCTCATGTATCTAGTGCTTAAATGAGTTAATAATTAGCACTTCAATCAGTAACATTTTCTAAAATTGTACTATATAGAATTCTACAAAATGTCAGAACCAATGTATCAGTACAGTGCCAGCAAATGGTTTGCTCTTGTGCGTTTCTGTGTGTGGCAAGCAGTGAAAACTAAAGAACTGGATCACATCTCTTCAGCTGGTTGTACGTCAACAAACCCGTCAGAGCTCGTCAAGCTGCTCTCTACACCCAAAACACGCACCGCTCCGGCAGACTGACCCGTCAGACCAATCTGCACGGTGTCATGGATGGAGGGAGAGGACGTGCTCTGATGGACACGAATAGAGGAACTTACAGGAGGATAACATTACAGACACCCTGGCAGTCCATGTGCATGCCACCTTGAAGGGTTTCTGTAACCTAAAATTGGTTCTGTAAAAGACGGCACCTACGTAGGGAATTGTACTGGCAGATAACATGCAAAAGAATTATGACAAATGTGCATTCACTTTAAGCATGGACAAAATGTCCATGTGTCAGAACTGAACATACAGTATCACATATATGTAGTAAACACACAGCAAAAAGTAGCAACTCGGTGGGCTTTGACCTCACATGGTCGCTGCTGCGCTTACACAATAAACCAAAAACCTGTTCTGCAGCAAAATCTTACCAAACAATGATGACACTGCACTTACAATAAAACTCCACCTACAATAAAACTCCACCTCTTTCCAATACCTGAAAAACACCCGGAATGGTTCAATTTGAGGAATTATTAAAAAGGTGAAATCACCAGGGAGATATACACAATCTGCTGATCCAAATGCTATTCAGCTACTTAAAGAAAGCAGTCTTGGACAGCATAACTGCATTCACCGAATATTTGAATATTACCACAGTTATGATAATTTGAAAAAACCAGCACCTCACTGCAAGAACGAGTGTGTAGTCTACTATTTAGACCCTCCTCATTTTACATGCTGCCATCCCAATGTATTCCCAGTTACAAGCAATACTTGTTCACTTTACAAAGGGTTTTTAAAATCAAGGTATACTGTCCTTAATGAGATAAAATAGCTACAAAATGTCTTAAGCAGTTTGAACAGCAAAACTACATAAAATGCATGGGCTACATCTGATAATCTGTGGACTGTATTGCAAAAGTAAATTGAGAACTGGCTAAGAATATGAGCATATTTCCACTAGCAGCTGTTAGACTCGTAAGTGAGAAAAACACCACCAGTGAAAGTTGGAAGATATTCAGTGTGTGGCACTCAGAGCAAATAATATGCTCTCTGGTATCTAAGCATACCGTTATATGAAAAAAGAACCATTACAGTAGTAGTAGTAGTAGCAGCTGTACTGAAGCATCTGAATATTCAGTAGATTAGCAAGAGATGTTTAAATAACTGCATAATTATAATCTGATTAGTGCAGTTGTTTTTCACTTTGTGTGTCTAACCTGAGTACTCAATGAACATGTAGCCAGTTTAATATATGCAATATTTACATACTCAACAGTTATATACATGCTGTTGACAAAATTCTGTAACTGGATCTTGGTTAGGGTCAGGATTAGGATTAGGAGGTAAGGACCCTCAAGAGAGTTAAGATCTTGAAGTTAAGGTTTGAGTTAGAATTAGGGTTAGGATTAGATTTGGGGTTGGGGTCGGGATTAAAGTTTGTTGAGTTGGTTTGATGTGTGATCACTGCTGTCTGACCCTTGAGCTGTTACTTTCTGCATGGTGTAATGAATAACAGCGATTGTATCCAAACTCTTCTCTGATTCATTCAACTATAAATATATCTATAAAGGACCACTCAAAATAAATGTTACCCAAAATGATTTAATATCAATTCAAAATTCACATTCAAAAGATGTTAGTAAATAAGATCTGATTTTGGACCCATGTTATAGACTAAAGTTCAAGCCATCTCATTAAAAGGTGCCATAGAATGCATTTATTCAGGGTTTTTAATTTGCAAGCTGAAGACTATATTGATACATCTTGGGTTGATGTGAAAAATTTCATGATGTTGTTTGGGAAACCCATTTACAACCCTGTGAGATGGACCTAGAATGAAATAACCTGTTTGTAATATGATTATTTTTTGTGAGCTTGTGAATAACTGCTGAGTGCTGCTCTGATTGGCTGGTTTATGGCAAGGCACCACGATGTCTCACACAGAATCATCAGATCAAAATTAATTATTATCCAACTGTAAGAGGTGAACCATAAAGTGTTTAACCACGTATGTTTGAGCCTGCACTTGATAATTCAGTTCTCAAACAACAGTGGTTTCTACTTCTGTGATAGAGAAGCTAACGACTTCCAGAAATAGCAAGTCAGCAACATATCGAGTGGATATCTTTAAGCAACCAAACCAGCTAGTTTGCTTCCGAGTTGTATCTTGGTGATGAACTATTCATTTGAATTTTAATCCCTAACCAAGGGATTAACAAATATGCATCTTGTATTGTAGATTTATTTAACAACACAGGCTATTTCTTTGAATGGGACACAGACAGGAAAATAAAACGAACCTCCATGTAAAGCTAGCATGATACTTGGTGCATCCTATTAGCCACTTTTACCTATACTTTACTTGACCTCAACCCAAAGCAAACTGGATTTATGTCACTATGAAACCTTCAATGTGACATTACAGGGCTTCAACTGACAAAAAGTGGGTAAAATATTCATAGCTAGCAGTGCTAGCTATGGTAAATGTGAATGTCAACCATGCCTGATGCTCCACTCATTTTAATCTTCACAAGACCTGTAGGTCTGTTGAAGTTTGGGCCGTGCAGGTGCATATTAATATTGTCTGTGCTTGAACGCGAGTTATACATCATTTGTCATCTTTAGCAAACCAAAGATTTGAGCTTCCATATCTGGAAGGATCTAGCTTGAAGTAGTAAATGGGTAAATTAATAACTACCTAATGATGGCATTTTCTTTAGTGTTACAGTTCTAAATGTTATTAACCGTTACCAAGTGTTAAGTACTTGCTAGCTAAATTAAACTGAACTTCAATGTCTTTATTTTGTTTTGTACTTGGGCAACAATGTTTAAATGTACTAAACAGAGGTGGGGACTCGAGTCACATGACTTGGACTCGAGTCAGACTCGAGTCATTAATATTAAGACTTTTGACTTGACTTGAAAAAATATTCAGAGACTTAGACTTGACTTGGACTTTTACACCAATAACTTGGGACTTGAATTGGACTTGAACCTGTTTACTTGCAAAGACTTGATTTTTTTTACACCAAATCTAAATTTTAAAACGCATATTAATATTTATAAAGTGCGCCCCATTAATTTCATTTCCGTCCTTCTGACGCAGACCAGTCCTCTGCTTTTCCATACTCTGTACGTGTGTGCATGAGCTGCAGCACAACCAATCAAATGGGGGGTTGGCGAACGTAAATTTTTACCGGGCGGGGTGTAAAATGGACACAAATTAAGTATTATATCGCGATCGATCGATCGCCAGGGGTTGGTGCCAGAGCGAACTAGTAACTCATTGAATCATAGATGTGGATCAGAGGTAAATAAACTAGATTTTTTTTCCGTCGTGAGAAATCGGACGTGTGGCGTGAGAGCGTGTGAAGACGGTCAAATGCGTGTGTCTCACGCTCAATGCGTGAGAGTTGGCAACCCTGGGTTCTGTATCTGAACTCGGGGAAGAGAGCCTCTCTCTGTCACCATCATAATATCCAGTTCTATCTCAGCATGGATTGTGTATTTGAAGACATCTACGTCGAGAAAAAAATATATTGACAAAAGTGGAGCGAGTTTTCAGCTATGGGGACATCATTCATCGTGCACAAATGACATACAGACTTTTGGCCAGGAAATGCAATGCAGAATAGTTTACTGAAATGTCTAAAGTTGCAGATTCCTGTTAATTGTTCAGTTCTTATATTTGTTTGTCTTGTGTCACTCACACATGTTCTCCAAGAAACCAGATAAGAGAAGAGAGGGAAAATGCTGTTATGGTTCTTTGTATTGTACTGTGAAAATATCAGCACTTTTTATTTGAACATGGAGTTCTACTTATGACTTTTTCACAGAATATTTATTTCTGGAAAATTGTAGTTTAAAGTATGAATATTTTTGCAGCTAAGTTTAACAAATTGAACTGTGCAATAAAGAGGTGTAATTTTAATTTTTTTTAATACTTCGTGTTTTCAGTTGCACATGTTTTATCAAGATTTGAGGAGAATACAGATTTTAAAAAGAACGCATGTCTATTATTTACATTTAAAATATACCTGCAACATTGGTAAAAAAAAAAAAAAAAAAAAAAGACTCGAAAGGACTTGAAATTCCAAGTTTCAGACTTGGGACTTGACTGATGCCTGTCTTGACTCGAGACTTGACTTGACTTGAGTGTCTTTGCTTGAGACTTGACTCGGGACTTGAGGTATAAAGACTTGGACTTACTTGAGACTTGCAAAACACTGACTTGGTCCCACCTCTGGTACTAAACAAATAGCACTACTCAAATTATATACATCATAATATTTTCTGCAGCATCATTCGGTAGCTAGCTGGCTAAACACTTTTCCAGAATCAGAAAATGTTGGTGACATTTTATAAGACTATAATGGTGCAAACCAGAGTGTCTTGCATCTTTTGATCTGGGCATTTTCCTTGTATGACACAATGACCATCCCATGGATTTCACTGGTCAGAGTGATGGTTAGAGTGCTGAATTTACATTAAGTATATGAACAACTAAAAAATTAAAGCCTAAAATACCTAGATAAATGTTTATTGTAGCCACATAAGTGAGTTTTCTCCATGTTAAAATGGAAGATAATTCATTAATTGTTTTATGGACAAGTAAGCAACTGCCTTTCAAAGAAAAGCTATACCAAAGAAGAGCAGTCTAGAAAAGATTGTAAACAGTGACTATTTACCTCGGATATAAATACACTAGCAGATGTGTTCACAATGACCAACGATGGCCAAACTATTACCTGCTGATAAAATTTTTTTTATGTCAAGATTGCTTTTTTAATGCGTTCTTTCTCCTTTGACTATTTTTGGTTTGTTTTTCTACATCAAACTATTAATATAACTGAAGACACAGACATGCAGCAAAGAATCGTAGTGGTTGGGCAAAGTGGCCAGAGTTGTGGCCCGAGACAGGAAGGTGGCAATGTGAGACAAATGAAGTGCTCAGATCAAAGCTCAGTGTTGTGTTCCAGCCCAAAACAGAGGCTGCATGTCTCATGTCTCACGTCCACTTCAAATTCCTCTCTTAATAAATCAGGGAGTAAGAAACTGGCAGTGTTACAAAGATGTTATACATTTTTAAATACTCTCTTTTCTACTTTACTAATAACTTGTAAAAGTAATGTATATTTAATATGGCATTGTTTGATGTTCTCTATTAATGTTTCTTAGGCATTACACACACACACACACACACAGAATATAAATGTATGCTCATACATATGGAAAGAAAATAAAAAATTTATCTCCATTGCCATGAATTTAATTCAGTACTAAAGATGTACATTCTACAAAAGCATGCAAGCATTATTGTAAGCATTACTTTTAAATGCCTACATCAGAGGATATTAAGCATTTATTTTAAAATGCAAAAACTTTACACAGAAAATAAATTACAATGTTCATAAGCCATCAACCATGGACCACGGCATCATCTACCAGCCCAACCCTGCTTCCAACATAGTCTTACAACAACGATGTATCTACCGCACCTAGGCTACTCCGTGAACACGACCGGTGTCCCTTCTATTATTTAAATAAGTGCAGAATGTGGTTCTTTTCAACCAACCAAGTATATAATAAATATTTAGTCTTCAGTATTTTTTATTTTATTTGCTGTAACAAGAAATAGCACTGTGAATAAAGCTGTGAAGAAAGGCCAAGTTACATGCATCTCTGCTATGTCTGCTATGCCAGCTTCTGCAAACCTGAGTGAGGAAAATTTGAAAGAAAAAGAAAAAAAAAAGAGATCTCTAATAGTAGATAATAAGCGTGAGTCCTAGATAAGCATAGTAGCCATGTTGGTTATTGGTCATTGGCAATGGGCTCCTGTTGTTTTCTCCATAAAGAAATAGTGGAAAGAGACACTATTCTCAGTTAACATGTTTAAAACACAACCACATCAATGTCATCCCTTGGTTAAGCAGTGAACCACCCTTGACAGCAAACTGACTCACAGCTACCTCATCAACATGCTTCGGGTGTGAAAGTGAAGTCAGGATGCCCCATTCTTCATTCAGCTGCTCCCTACTGCTGCACCTCCTCTGCGTTATCTAACAGACATGAACAACGCATACTTCATACTTTAAAAAAAACAAGGAGTAGCCTCCAACCAAAGATAAAGAAAGAGTCTTGCTTTTTTTTACTGGGAATGGACCATTTATACCGCACTATTCACATTTGGCACAGTAGCTCCGTGTGTCTTTTCTGATGTGCAACAGGGGACTACTGCTCGAAGAGAAAAGTCATACTAACATACTACCCTGTTATTTCTGAGGTGGAAGTAAGAAAAATGTATGAAGAAGCCTGTCTGCGGTTAGCTTACCTTTTACTATTTAGTAACATAACATGAATATGATAACCTGATGCAACTTGTAATGGCCCAGCAATTTCACGAGCAGGTCTCTGCAAAAGAGCTGGAAGAAACTGTACCCAACCCATTAAGAGTTTCCTCAACAACATTTTCCAACTTAAGGGCATAGATATTGGTGTTGGCTTTCTTAACAGAAGACAAGGCGTTACACTTAAAACTGTTATCTCAAAACAAGCTTGACCGCTCTTTACCACTCCCTCTCCTGGCAAGGCACCGCCAGACTTTAACAAGACGAAGTTGTGACAGACGTCGTCAACATAATGGCAGCGGCAGACGTTGTCCTCTTAATGGATTCTGAATGTCACCTAACCTGTACTGCACCACCTCCTTGCCTATCACAACGGTGCTGACTACACTGTCCATGAGAAGATACTGTATGAACAGGCTGTTTTATATTACCATGTGTAACTCAACAGTGAAAGTGCTGTGATATGATCCTGACATTTTAATTAGAATAAATTTATCATATTAGTATACAATAATGCATATGGGAAAAACAGATTAAGCAACAGAAGTAATCTACAATAGGAAACAAATAGTCAATATAAATAATCAATATAAAACCTTGCCTAGTAGACCTATTTGTTGCAAGGCTCTGTCCTTACACAAAGAGACTTCAAACCTGATGGTGCTTTGCATCAACAAGCAGACATGCAAACAAAGATGCAAATATAATGGAAATATCCAGATCAGTACATAACCTGAAAGGACACATGTCACCAACTTTCCTGACATAACATTAACATTGTTTTCCTCAGATTATTCACATGCAGGGTATTAAATACAAGTATATGGAGTAATATGAAATCAAGGTTATGCATAACAGCCTGATCTCCATTTCACATTAGTAACATTTGGCATGTCTCCAATACTAAACCAAGAAATACTGGACTTGAGTGCTTGCTTGTTGGCAGTTAGGCTACACTGTCTGACTACACTGTCTGACGCAAAAGGTGAAAGCTCCATAAACATGTTTAATATCATCATCATCATCAAAGAATAACTCAATATAATAATGAAAAACAGTATGTAAGTGAGCACTGGGGAGAGAGACAATGAACCTGAAATACTGCCAGCACTCACTGGAACCAAAATGCTCTCTTCTCTGTTGTAGTCATGTTGACTGTTGGCCTTGTTATTCTAATAGGAGGGTGAGTAAAAGACAGGCTGTGTGTGATCAGGTGCTTCAGTAATTACCAAACTCGGCCATGCCCAACCAACCATGACAATCACACAAATCGGCTTTCCAACTTCAACCCAAAATCTTTGGACAGTGGAATCAAAATCAACCAAACTGGTGTAAATTTTGCAGATGCACCATAAATCAAGCAATTAATTAAGCTTTAATCGACATCCATTAGGAAAAGCCTAGAAAAAAAGTAGCGATTTCAGGATGAGGAATAACATCTGAAAGGGGAAGAATAAAACAGAGTAAGAGAAAGGAGGCCTGACCACACAGCACACCACCACTCATCCTCACTTCCTATCTGTACAGGAAGCAGCCAGTGGAGGAAATCCTTCCTTTTATGAAAACAGCACCCCATGAGGCAAGAGTGTTGCAAGGGCAAAGCACAAGACCTAGCAGGGCAAACAGATGGGACTTATCTAGCCTAACACATGCAGACAAAAACAACACGCTGGGAAGTTATAAGTAATATTAACTGGTCTATGACCTCAGCTCAGCGGGATTGACATTGAGCCAGGACTGCAATCAGCAGGAAAGGCCCTGATCCACTGTCCTCACACTGAGTGGACATAAGACTTTCAAAGCAGTGCAGACGTCTGCAAATCTGGGGAGGCTTTAGCATATTTATTTGAAATGCGTTAAAGTACAAACATACAGTTATGTCCTGTTGCTTGTACTTTCATGTTCAGCAGTGGTGCTTGTTTGTTTAAATAATTTCCTTTTAGATTAGGGCTGCAATAATTACTGCATGTGGTGCTTACTCACACAAAACATTTGTGATTGTAATTTGCAATGTTAGAATTTAACAGCTGACATTCACGAAATGGTTTTGTGAATGGCATATCTGGCAGATTCACAAGAACCTGGCAGATTCATAAGCAGGATGATCAAACACCATTCAGACAGACCGATACATAACAATATTACTGCTTGGCAGCCACTTTACTGTTTAAAAAATGTTAAATATTGTCCAGCACTAAATCAGGGTTTAAAAGCTTATACCATTTGCTACCACCATCATACCAGTCATGCAAACCACACTATTGTCTGCAGTAAACATGGTCCAACATGACAAACATAGTTTGGCTTGCTTCATCAAAAATATATCAGGACTATGAGTACTGGTTAGAAGTAGGCATTTTGTGCATAAAACCGATGGCAAAAAATAATAATTTCTTTCAGATGGTGTAAAATCGAGCTATTGCTGAGAGACTTCGATAAAGATCAATCTAGAAAGGGCATAACTTTTCAAAAACACACTTGCCAGATTGCTGAAGTACTGAACAGTCAAATAATGAAATAGGCTAATCCTCCTTTAGATCTGTTAAATTCTTCAGAACGTGTCATTTAGAACATGGTCTGTTTGATCCTATAACATAGATTATCCTATATATTGATGAGTAGGCCATCATGACAGATCATTGGTTTATTTTGCTTAAAACATTGTAGGTTAGTACAGACAACAGAAGGTGGATAATGTCATTTTTCTGTGGCATTTCCAAAGAACATGCCCCTCTAGCAGTAAATAATGATCATACCAGTAGAAATACTACCCAGATACCATCCCAGTAACTCTCTCATTAACAATCTCATTCATCCAGCTGAAAATGTCTGTGCTGTCACTCAATTTAAATTCAGCATCAGAACCAGAGCTATCAAACTTCATACTGCCAAAGCAAGCGAGGTACTCAGTCACCTGCATTATGTGATAACTTGTTAAAGTGCCCGAGTGACAATCAGAAGTAATGCAAAAATCTATCTGGAATCCAGAAGGGATGAATTGTTCTGTTCAGGTGTGGGGATGAAATGTGCTGCCATTTCTGAAAGGTAGATGCTTTCAACATAAAATGCATGCAAAAGCATGCAGTGAAACAAACCATCTCTTTGTATTTAACAAGGTTCGTAGTCTGGTTGCCTTGTTCATGTTGCAAAAACTAGGTCACATAATATCAGGGGGTCATATTTAATATGTACAAACATGAAGGGACAAGCTAGCATAACAGTTGAAGTCTCTAAAACAAGCATGCTGAGCTGGGCAGTCTATCAAAGCCCCTTGGAGCATTATATTCATCAACAATGCAGACCAATTTTTTTTTATATCAGAGCAGACTATTATTTTACTTAATATAGGAATTTAAACGTGGTGCAATTATTTAAATTAACCTGCCTACAAACTCAATTGAGACATTGGGCTGTAGGCTGTGAGATTATATTTGCAATTGCATAAAACAAACCTGACAACTTTTAACTGCGGGCACTGAAATGCAAAGTAGGCCTATACGTGGTCTGTGTATATACTGTATACATGTGTATATACGTGTATATACTGTATATACGTGTATATACTGTGTATATATATGTGTGTGTGTGTGTGTGTGTATATGTGTATATACTGT
Organism: Brachyhypopomus gauderio; assembly: GCF_052324685.1. Classification (NCBI taxonomy): domain Eukaryota; kingdom Metazoa; phylum Chordata; class Actinopteri; order Gymnotiformes; family Hypopomidae; genus Brachyhypopomus; species Brachyhypopomus gauderio. The sequence continues at coordinate 16,653,403 of NC_135227.1, forward strand.
ATATGTATATATACTGTATATATACTGTATATATGTGTATATGCAGGCGTCCAGCTCCTTCGCTCCAGTTAACCACTCTCCGTGGGGTTGACATAAGGATTATCTCAGAAACAACCGCACGATGCTGCAGGTGTTGCCAAAAGGTCCAAGAAAAGCAAACAGCTGTCACTCCGTTTTACAATACAAGAGGCGAGGAGTCTGTCTGGATTCAGAGCGGTTTAGTCCGCTACCTACGTGGGGGGGTTGGGGGGGGGGGGGGGTATCTGTCAACGGAGCTGTCAGGCAGGCTAGCCGCGCAGCTAGCTGCCGTTATGTGGTCGAATAGCAGGTGGTCTTGCTGGGGAAGCTAAGCTAAGCTAGCCGCGTCCAGGCTAGCCCTCGACCGGCTAGCTAGCCGAGCCAGGAACGGGCGCACTGCTAAACAATTACGTCCGAATGACACCTGACACCCGGCGGCATCGCGGGATGACTTACCTACGGGGGGACACACGACATGACGCACTCTTAAAATATTCTCACATTTATCATTTTTTATTTATTTATTGTATGGTGTCCGTATTAACACACACACAAACATCCAGCTCCGTTCAAATGAAACAAAGGCACGTCGTCTCGCGCTGCATACAGCTAGCCGGCTAGCCGGCTGCGTCCGTTGGGGACCCCGCTAGCTGTGCTAAGCTAAGCTAAGCTAAGATAAGCTAACGTTCCCCTCGGCGCCACGGCAACCGTCTCTCCTCACTCACCCAGCAGTGACCGCAGGTGCTTCAGGCGGGTCAGCACGTCCTTCTTTGGGTCCAGAACTTTCTGTGTAGATTTCTTGACGTCTCCATAGCCCCTTCGAGTGAACATTCCGCTGTAAAAGTCAATCTCGGAGCCTTGCCTTCACCTCCTCCTCACCATTCAGTCGGGAGTCCCGTGTGCCGTCCACGCACTGTTTGCTGTGGGCTGGTGTACTGCGAGCGTCCGCCTGTTCGTGGGTGTGTAAACACGGAAGAGGCCAAACGCGCCCCTATACGCCCCTCCACACCGGGCAGGTTGTTTAACCCTCACTAGACGAAAATGTAATATTCGTCACGTTGTCGTCTTTCCTTAGTCAAGGCGGATCGTAGGTGATAATCTTGGTAACCATTTATTTGCTTGAAAACAGATGGGAAAGATGACGATATGTGGGGTTTAGATGTAGTGCACCGTATTCTCACTCAACAGTAACAGCTGTCTAACTCTAAACTTAAACCTAAATACAATATATAACAGCAATAATAACATGATCATGCTCTAATAAATATTACTGGATATCTTGTTATACCAATACTTACATTTAACAACAACTTCCACAACTACTACTACAATAATAATAATAAGAAGAAGAAGAAAAAGAAGAAGAATTTGATCTTTGTCCATACTAACATAAACTTGGAGCTTTCCTTTATTTTAGTACTTTACTATTAGTTATTATAGTTATTTTATCAATGATGATGATGATGATGATGATGATAATACTTTATTATCAGATCAGATCTGAAATTTGTCAACGGAGACATCAAGGATGTCTCAGGATACTTGTACATAACAGATATTATAGTTCCTATAAGATACTATTACACTTACATGAGAATTGCTTTGCCTATGTTTACCTAATTTTACATTTAATAGCTGGTATTTAGTCTCAAATGTAAGACATACAAATATACATTCAAAAAATTATTTTGAAACAAAGGCATTAAAGTAACTGTTTACACTGTTGAATTTCAGTGTAACGTTTGCAAATACCTATAAATCGAAATAACACTCCAGAGTGCCATCTGGTGTTGATTTTATTGACTTGAGGTTTTATAGTTTTTTTAACCGATCCCTTATTTGCTGCAGTCCATGTTTTATGACTAGACAATTAGGCTAAAATATGTATGATAGATATTAAAATGAGTCAAGCAAGGTCACCTTGAGAGAAAAAGAAGCAACATGAGAATGAGAGCGGGGGGGGGGGGGGGCGTGTTTATTGCGACTGGGTCTGCACCCCTCTGTGCTAGTTTCTGCTTAGGCACAGTTGAAGGGCGCTAGGTCAAAACAGCTTTCTTTTTCTTTGGCAAGGACTCTCTACTGCCTTTAATTCAATCTGTCGACTGTAAGATTTCACTCACCAGTAAAAAAATAAAATATTATGTCAGACAGGCCTCCTGTGGTGTAAGTGAAATAAAGGTCTAGCTACATTAAGACAAGTTCAGCTTCCTGGGGATTTTAATTGTTTTTTTAACAGCAAATTAGCATTTTTAAGAGCAGTTCAGGCAGAAACTTGAGTTGATTGTAAAAAGAATGTTATAGTGAATATAGCTAGATGAGACTAGGTACTTGAATTAATTAAATAACTTGGACATACCATGCATGTGTTGGCTTTGTTTGTCCTTTAACAATTTAGGAACAAAAAAACAGACAGGGAGATTTTTTTTATTATAAATTTGTTTGTTTTTCCATAAAGAAGGTCATATAAACTCATCGGCCACTTTATTAGGTACACCTGTCCAACTGCTCATTAACGCAAATGTAGAATCAGCCAATCACATGGCAGCAACTCAATGCATTTAGGCATGTAGACATGGCCAAGACAGTCTGCTGCAGTTCAAACCGAGCATCAGAATGGGGGAGAAAGGTGATTTAAGTGACTTTGAATGTGGCATGGTTGTTGGTGCCATGCGGGCTGGTCTGAGTATTTCAGAAACTGCTGATCTACTGGGATTTTCACACACAACCATATCCAGTGAGCGGCAGTTCTGTGGGTGCAAATGCCTTGTTGATGCCAGAGGTCAGAGGACAATGGCCAGACTCGTTCGAGCTGATAGAAAGGCAACAGTAACTCAAATAAACAGTCATTACAACCAAGGCATGCAGAAGAGCATCTCTGAATGCACAACTTGTCAAACCTTGAAGCGGATGGTCTACAGCAGGAGAAGGCCACACAGGGTGCCACTGCTGTCAGCTAAGAACAGGAAGCTGAGGCTACAATTTGCACAGGATCACCAAAATTGGACAATAGAAGATTGGAAAAATGTTGTCCTGGTCTGATGAGTCTCGATTTCTGCTGCAACATTTGGATGGTAATGTCAGAATTTGGCATCAACAACATGAAATCATGGATGTGCAGCCGACAAATCTGCAGCAACTGCGTGATGCTGTCATGTCAATATGGACCAGACTCTCTGAGGAATGTTTCCAGTACCTTTGTTGAATCTATGTCACGAAGGATTATGGAAGTTCTGAAGGTAAAAGGGGGACCAACCCCCTTGTATACCTAATAAAGGTAGCGAAGTGTATTCTGTCCTAAGAATTTGCGCCTTTGTTCAGACAGACAGCAGATGGCGCTCTTGAACAGGCAAGAATTTAGTCTGCTGGATAACAGAATTCTGACCTGACTTTGAAAAGGTAAAATTAGCCGTTTCACTTCGCATTTAACCTGACTTTTTAAATTTGGAATCTCAACAGTTTCTTTCAGCAGTGCATCTTTTGACGGAACGCACAATCTTTCGTTAGCTTGGTGAAATAGGCTACGTTGGGCTTGTTTGTGGGTAGCGGATGCATGGATTATTTTAAGTTCAACAACGTCTTTCTTGATACTTTTAAAATTATTGCCCCCCACTATCTCAACACACACACACACACACACACACACACACATTAGTGTGAGCATATTTGAGACCAGCAGAGTTTAGAAGTCAGTTATCGAAATATATATATATATATATATATATATATATATATATACAGACATACACATTTAAAAACATGATTATAATCTCGACAAACTTTCTCTCTGAGTAAAAGTTTGAAGTTTAACAGAAGTTACATATATTTTGCGTTCACGGTGAATGTGGTGTTCCATGTTAATGTAAACTATGCACAAAACATCCTATAAATATTTAATTCAATACTACGGAATATGAAGACATTATTCTACAGCATTGGTTAATACGTTTAACATACTGCGTTATAGGTTTACACAGTTAATGTATCGGTGTTGAAGTAAATGACGTCCAAGGACGTACTACCAACCAAAAGGGGGCACCATCACCCTATAAATGAATCTCTAGAGGCATTTCACCAAATTTATTCCAAGGTTTGAAAGGCACTTGTCTGCACTAAATTCACATGTAGAGCTTGGAAACACTTGACTTTCCTCCCCGCGTGGTTATGGCTTTTCCTTTTTTGAAAATCTAAGTGTCATTAAAAGCTAATGCGCCCCATTATCCCATATTAAGATGCTAATGACAACGATGCCACCATTACACGTCAGTATGTCTGTCTTCGCAAAAAATAAAAAAATCCCACAGCACAATTTTCGTTTGAATATTACCTAAAGTAAATGGAACAACTGACCATCATTTATGCATTTACAGTGGAGCGAGCCAGCAGCATCACTGCATGAAATGATCCTCTCATGAGAGGATTACTAAAGAGCTGTTGATTTCAGGTCTTCAGTCAGGCACTAAAATACATTTAAACATTTCTGGGGAGAATTTATTCACATGCAGGGGAAACGGGTGAATTCAGTGGAGGTTCAAAGATAAAAAAAAAAAAAGAAATAATCTTTCCTTAGACAAGCCATTTGTCAGAACGGCAGCTTACTTAAAATATAAAAGCCACCCCTTCATTTGACCTCATTATCCTATTCCGTCATTAGAACACCCACACTTACGATGATTTTACTCAGCATTTAATTATCTTAAGTGTCAATTCCGCACAACCACCAGGGGTCGCTTTGGAGTATGTCTACTGTGTAGTAAAAGGTAGTCCACAAAATGCAAACTTTAATAATTTGATAATAAAGGTTTACTGAAATGATCTTTTAATTTGTTTCAGTTTTCCCCCAACAAAGTATTTAAAGCTATGCACAGATTTGACGGAACTGTTATAAGTGAACATGCAAAACAACTCAATGTTTTTGTTTTCCTTTTTGTGTTTAGTGTGGCATTGTGAAAATGTGAGCAGTTCAGTAGAGAGTAAGCATGTTTTTCAGATTCAGTGCTTATGGTTTGAATTTGAAACACTACATTTGGAACACTGAATTTCAAACAACAGTGGGGTTAACGAGATTGGCCTGCGTTTGAGTAATCAGAATCAGGCATATTACACTATGGTAGAATTTTTTACATCACTGCCTATAAAAATGTTGCACACACTTAATTAAATTCTGTCCTAAAAGCATCTTCTATCTGAGCCGATCATCTGCACTGAAATTAATAAGCAGAGGAAGAGGGAGTTATCACGGAGAGAAGGTGTTTCTAGCTGTATGCATGGCAGGGGTCTCTGTGTAGAAGCTGTGATACATGGGTACAGAGAAATTGGTTCTTCAGTATTTCTTGCTCATAATCTGATTCCAATTTCGCTAGTCATCACACTCTTAGAAGACGAAGGGGTAGACGGGTAACGGAAGCGCGTGCACTTTAATTGGGTTCACCTAAATGTAAAACTACCTTCTTAAGAACCATCTGGCGTCTTTGAAGCTCTTCACGGTGTGTTTTCTACTGTACATCAGTTCACCTGTTAAACAATGTTTCCATTCATCTGCTCATCATGGAAAAGATTGAATTCTTACCCAAGTTAGCAGCCTTCTATTTCAAAGTTAGACATTTATGTAGTGAATAAGGATGTAATTTTCAACAAGAGTGTGCTTGAAAAACAACACTGGTTTTCATGCCACTCTCGCCCCTGTCAGACCTGAGGGTCATTGGTGATTGTTAGATTTATTCTGCATGCACCCTGTGATTCTGCCCACCTGGTAGGCATAATGATCAACACAAGTTCCCAGTTTGATATAAAAAAGATCATATAATGTGCGTCCTACGTGCTACTGTAACTTTTGAATGCATAAACTAGCATTACAGGCTGCTAATCATTTGTACAAGGAATGAAGGACCTACTTTTATTTTGAATGGGTGATTGAGACATTCAATTAAATTGAAACTTTATTTTCAAAGAGTAACACCTAACATGGGAATTTACATTAGAAATGAAATGCTTTTCTTAAGAGGACGAAGCCAGCCTTGTGTAGAATAATACATATCTTGCACTGTCGAGAGAGATAAAACGGAAGGGAATCATTTTTTTGCAAAAGAAGGCCTTGTAAATGAATATCAGGTTATGAGTTTGTCTCTGAGCCAGGATCAATTGTCTACCGTTAAGAGCAGTAAAACAGAACGGTTATAGAGGAGGCCACCAACAACGGACCTGGCAACGCAGCAGAACTCGGAGGTTTAGTAGAGGCAGAGGCGTTCTCAGAAACATTTCTCAAGCTGTCCTTGGTAAGCATCTTTACAGGTTTCCTACCACACAGCTCGTCATCAGCCCAAATGCTCAAATATTTAAAGTGTAAATGGTCACATTGTCAATTCAGAGCTCTGTTCAAGGTAGACATTTTGGGACATTCTTCAGGGGAGTTTCCCATACAATATAATATATGGGGAATGTCTAATTAGATTTTGGAATACATATTTCAACATGTTACATAAAAAATAAGCCACAGTTTCATTGAAGAACAGATTATGGATTAAATGGACTGTATAGGTTCAAGGGATATGACAAGGGATATGACAAAAAAATAAAGTCTGTGTGGCTGATGAATGGCTTGGTGTGACTTCCTGCTGGGCCTGTGTTATTGATCATTTGGTTGTGCGGCTCCTTCCCGGTGCCGTTGGTGTCGGGCCGTGACTAGATCCACGACGAGGTCCACGCTGGCACACTGTAACTGCAGCAAAGCACAAACATTTCAGTGTCTCTTTAGGGGCCCATTTGGTTTCAGCCAGAATAGCCATATGTGTGATAACATCATTAGCCATCTCCCTCTCTAAGTTTGTTCGCTCCCTTTAAGGGATCCTTTCCAAACTCCTGGCTCCGTTTCTAGCCACAGGGGTGGGAAATAACAAGCACCAGTGGGAATAGAGCCAGTCCATCATGGGGCCAATACAGAACCATCCAGCGCTATGAAACTCCAGCACCGGCCCCGGGCTTTTTTGGGGCAGGCCTTGCTTCTTGTAGTAAAGTCGGTCTGTGAGTCACTTCAGTGAATTCCCCCCTCTTTGTTGTCGACTCCGAAATGCTAGAGAGGGCGACATCATCATTATCTCTTCTCCCCACCGAGAGCTCTCCTCCATGCCTGAACCTTCGCCCGGGTGCCCGGCTTGTTTTATCGGCCGCGTCTTCCCAGAGAAAGATCTCTTTCATCGTTGTCATCTACTGCATCCAGTGCAGGGCTGTGAAAACAAAGAGACGCTCTTTTGCTTTATTTCTATTTCTATTTTATTTATTTATTTTTCGCAGGAGCCTCGATGCGCTGACAGGAAATCGATAGCTGCCCTCGCACGGCTGGATAATTAACGCGGCACTTGTGCACCGCCGGTTCGCGGGCAGGAGCCCCGTGTCATGCGATTGTATCAGTTCAAATGCACGAGAGACACTGGACGGCAGATGAAAGTGTCAGGAGGAGAAAGGTAAACACACGGCCGTGGCGAGAGCACGTCGGCGTGGGCTAGTGCGCTCGGCCGTGCGTACGTGTGTACATTCATGTGGCAGAAGCACGTGTGTGTGGGTGGGTGTGTGTGTGTGTGTGTATGCGGCAAGGATAACGTATTTATTTGAGTTCTGTGTAAGCAATTTTTAAATAGCAGGTCTAACCGAAAAATACTTTCACTGAAGATGCAACGTTTCACTAGCAGAAAAAAAAATACAGTCAAAATGACCAGTCCCACATTAACCAGGAAGAGTGACACTTTGCGGATTTCCAGTGTGGACATGGTGGCAGTACAAACGCTGATAGATAGCAAAGAATAAAAGGCTCCTTGCCACAAACTTTCAGCAAATGTCAGCCTTTCATGGTGTTGAGAAGGCCCATTTCATATCTATTACAACAGGCTTTCCACGACTGATATTTCAGATTTTAGTGCTCCCTGTGCCGCAAATCCTCTGCCAATCTTCCCTATAAGAATCTCTGCCGGCTCCCCTGTGATGCATTCTTCCCCTCTGTAGCTCCCTCTCTCACTCTTTTGATGTGACAGAACAAACCACGACCTATTAGGATTAAGGCTTTGAAAAGATCTTTGATGCTGTTCAAGGTTCCTTTAAACTGGCGAGCTGACAATATGAGCAGTGTGGAGGCAGCCACTGAATGAGGTGATTGGTTGTCCTCGTTGAGGTTTAGTGCAGCAACCCCCCCACCACCACCACCACCACCACCACCACACCACCTTCACCATTCTGCCATTTCCACTCTTTAAAAAAAACAGAAAGAAAGAAAAGACCCTCACAGCGTTCCCGTCCAGCCGCAGTCTCTGGCGTGGCACTTCCAGACGGCTGTTTGGGTTTTGTGCCGCCTTGCTGAGAACTCTTCCAGCAGATGTTTTGGTTCCTTGCCCTCGCTGTATCTGAACTGCTGCCCGGAATCACCTGAAGACAATGGGTGTTTTGGGGGGTGGGGGGTTTGTTGTCCCCGCCCCCCCCTCCCCTTTCTTGTTCTCTTGAGGACACACAGTGTCAAAGACAGCGGCGGGCTGCGGCGCTGTGGAAATGTGAAGGACAGGGACAAATGCGGTGGCAAGTTATTCAAAAGAAGCGAGCTGTTGAAAACCCTTTTAAAAGGAGCGGGGAGAGAAACCCCCGGCCACTTTCTCCCAGCTAAATTGATTTTGACATGCACCTGTGAGTGGTCTTGTCTTTCCCTGAAACATGGCACCGTGGTGATTTGTCAGTCGCCTACACTGGATAAGAAATTAGGCCACTAAAGGAGATCTAACCAGCCATGTTTACGGAGCGAATGTTCAGAAGAGAGGACGCATCCCATCAAACGTGTAACGCTGCCGGGGTTGCCAGAATTCATTGACGACAACAGTGTTGTGGTATCATTTCAGCGTGCCCTAGTCTACATAATTACAGTGTTCTCTAGATCAATTCCAAACTCTTTTTTTACTTTATTCTCTGAGCATAAAATACTTACGCGCATGCATGACAGAAAAAGAGTCATGTCATCTAACAGTCCCCATTTCTATCACATTATCTGGAAACCTCTCTGAAAATGTAATTGCTGTTTCTGCCTCACTGTAATGGACTAGTGGACATGATATCGAAATTCCAGTGAAATATTCTTAGAGAATAGAGCAGGGGAAGTGGTGAGGATCCCATTAAGATATGGCCTCTCTCTCCCTCCCACAGCCTCTGGCTGAATCACATCGAATACATCTCGGTAAATGACACTGATGTCTGCCTCGCACTAACGTCTAGAGCTGGATTGCTCCCTCCCACAGAGGCAGCCTGTCAGGGGGATTGCTGCTGAGGTGCTAGTCCTGACCTTATCTCCCTAACCTTATTGACCTTATCACACTAACTCTGCATTTACATTCTCCACACCAGCTGAAAGCCTCTTGGGACTGGAAGATCGCATCCTCGTCCTTTATAAAGCGTCTCGAGTTGGCTTTCTGGTTTGGAGAGTGAATGCGGCGAGAAACTTCAAGGGAAGCTACGCCAAATTTTAATCTTTAACCCATCTTAAACCTCCGACATGCCGCTCCGACTCTGACCGGCTCGAAAGCTTCTCAGCAGCGGTTTGGGTGGGGGGGGTACTTTCGTCTCCAGCCGGACACAAGGTGGCAGCCATGGC